>NW_024069015.1:0-77138 GCF_009389715.1 Phoenix dactylifera | reverse complement strand
ATCACACTTGACATGATTGTGTGATAAATAGTTCTCCGTAAATTAACAAGATTTGTCTCGGTCTCATCTTTATTTTCATTTTCTCTTCTTCCTCCTCTTCAGATTCTTCTTCGTCTTCATTGTCTGAGGCTACGTCAGACCCTTCTTCATCTCCAGAAGACTCCATCCCAAGGATATTTTTCTTAATATTCTCAAATGCCTTCTCATCATCCAGAAATTGTGGATTTGGCTTAAAAACATCTGTCAATTAAACAACATATAGGTAAAAACTTGCAATATATTAAGTGATGCTGCAAATTAGCAAAACATAAGTGAAAAGTTATAATTAATACACACACAAGATTTGTCTCCAGGTCTATCTCATCTTCCAGGGATATCTCATGGGTAAATTACTCTTCTTGCTCCACAAGGTTGAATTCTGGGCGGATAGCAGGAAATCCCTGTATATTGATGTGAAACCATATAAAGTGATTAATTTAATTATACACTTTGACTCAAGTTATGTAGAGACATGCATGATTCAAGCAAACACCTACAGAAAGTTCAACCATACCTGGAATTTGGCTTTCCTTATTGCAAAAAGGCCCTCAATCAAGAATTGAACTCGTTTATCTATCTCTCCTTCATGAAGTATTCCCCGAAAACGTTCAAAAATACCTGCAAAGATCAAGAAGTAGGAAAGTTAGCATGAGAAATGTAGATGTATTGTTTGCAGTACTTGTTCTATCCAATACAACAACAAAGAATGCTCAATCAAATCACAATATGAACTTTTGTACAGCACAGCTAAGTGCAAATGGATGTTGCAGATGGTAATAATTAGGGATACATTCCTTAGATACAAATGATTACAAAACTAAATATCCGTAGCATCAAGGTCCATAGACCGTATTGGTCAGGTACTCCTAATACATGGTACCAAGCCGAGCTGTACCAACTCTCGATACACAGTTATGTACCAGCTCAAAGTACCAGTACATTGTTTCTTGGCCTTTTTTTGTTTATTTCAATTTTTGATTTTTAAGATTATTTTAAGATTTATGAATCTTTAAATAAGCATCAAACTCTGGAACCTTGAGAGCAATAGCTGCTTATCAAAAGTGGGAATTCGCGGAAAAGAGTTTTCAGATCTGAAACTCAGTGTTGCAGGGACTGAACATGATATTTGGATCTGGACATGTGTCCAAAGTCTAACTTGGCAAAAGAAGAAAAGAAAAGGAGATACAGGGATACATAGAAAGAAAATAATTATAACTAATATATTTTAAAATATTGTATAAAGAAAATATTTAAAAATATACATCCTAACTTTCAGATTAGCTTAAGAATTTTAGAATATGATACTTTACAAAGATAGTTTAATGCGTATATTCTATTGCATGGCATGCTTTTGATTAACTGCTGACTAAGTATAGTCAGATCACTGAAGCACACTACTTACACTTCAGGGTCAATTTACTACATCCCTATAGCTACTTTCTTCCCCAAGTTTCTTCAAGGTTATCTTTGAGAAATCCATGTAGGGGTTTCTGGCCTTGCTAGAGAAGGTGTCATCATTCAAAGTGACAAAGGGTAAATGGTTGCAGTGGGATTCCAACAGCATAGTACATCTGTTCCCTTTGCAGAACTACCAGCAGCATGGATGGACTTCATTATGCAGTAAAGGAGCTTAATGCTACCCATATATGATTTTAGGGTGACTCTGCTGCTGTTATTTCTTGGATCCTTTGAGGTCAAGCTACATATGAACATCTACCTCTTCAGAACAATATTTTTCATCTTACCCCAACATCTATATCCCTTCAAGTTATCATATAATTTCAAGAAGGCAAACTCAGCAGCAGAGTGGCTTCCACATGCAGGATCAAATGAAGATTAATCATTTAGGTTTCAGTCTGCTGGCTCCAGCATAGCATCTTAACAGGCAGATGCACTTGGTTGTATTTATATAAGGGAAAGTTAGGGGTGCTTAAACCTCCTTTTAAATACTTTGGGGAAAAAAAAAAAAAAAAAAATTATTTTTGACACTACTATAGTCGGTTGAACTCATTGTTAGAAGAGTCCAACTCCCTGCCAATTTCTAGAAGTTACATTTAAAAGAAAATTAATAAATATCCATGTCTGATGCATAGCCCATTCAACTATGCATCCAACACATATGAGAGTTTCCAAGTAAAACAGCTGAAACTTGAAAAGAGGATTGTCACCTCCATTTGAGCAGACATGAAAATAACTTCTATTGATGTAGCATAATCATTTTACATTGCTTTGGGCTGCTTCTTAAGCACACGTACTATGTACTTTTTCCCTCAAGCAGTAACATGTTTCAGATCCCCGAGTTATGGCATTGCGAGTTATAAACAGATTCTAGTGGTATCAAATGTCAAGAAAAACTTATTCAGGCAATGGTCCGACAATGGAGATCAAATGCTTAGCTTAAAAACTTTATCCATGATTGCTTATGGATATGAAATTGAAGATCAAATACCACAACCATAACCATCCAACCTTTTCGCAACTACTTGGGATTAGTCTTATGAATCCTCATTTGCCAAGTATTGTTATTTAGAGCCATCCATGATGCTACTCATAGCTTATCCATGTCCTTCCTCACAACCTCCATCAATATTATCATAGATTTCTAAGTTTTTCTTATAACCTTCAACTTCCACACAAACTAAAGTACCTCCTCTTACTGGAGCCTCTTCAGATCTTCGTTGTACATGTCCAAAGCATTTCAATTAACTTTCCATCACTTTATCCTCAATTTGTGCAGCTCCTACAGCTTCTCTAAGATATTCATTTCTTAATCTATCCTCTATAGTTTTATAATACATCTATCTTAGCATTCTCATTTCTATTGCACTAAATTATTTTTTTGAACTCTCTTTATTGCCTAGCACTCCAAGCCATATAACATTCCCTTTAGTCTCCAAGATATGCATCAATCGCATAATACTTCAAATGCACCTCTCTACCTCATCCAACTGGCTCTGATTTTATTACCTATATCTTCATCTATCTCCTTATTATTTTGTATAATAGATGCAAAATAATAGAACCAATCACTCCATATCATCTCTTGTCTATCAATCTTAATCGAAATCTCATCTTCATTTCCATTCTCACCAAATCTACAACCCATGTATTGTCTTTGTGCTAGTGATTAGTAAGCCTTCATCATCTTCCGTAAGCCCAATTTAGCATTTAGTCTAGTTCTTTTTTCATCAATCAACATTATATTGTCTACAAATAAGATACACATAACACACGGTACATCTTCTTGTCTACCAGTAGAAAGTTCATCCTATTGTAATTGGAAATATAGTTGTTGTACTACAACCACTCCCAGTTGATAATGCACCACCATATATATCCTCGATCATTTCAATATACAGTTTATGTACACCCTTCTTAAAGCCCATGAAATTACTTTTCTCGATACCTTATCATAAGTTTTCTCTAAGCTAATAAAGACTGTAGGTAAACTTTTTCCCTAAGTAACATAGTTAGCAAGCCAAGTTAGCCCAATATCTCCCATGATTTTCCAAAACTCGATAAGTAATTTCATCTAGTCTTAATGCCACATCATTATGCATTCTTTTTAAAGCTATCTACAAGTTCACTCCTATAGAATGTATGTGTAGAACCTCAACTCCTCCCTAACTGTGCTTCCTCAACAAAGACTTTCTTTAGTAGAATCTCCATTTAACATCTTTTCAAAATAATGTCTCCATCTTTCTTTAGTTTCCTCATCTTTCACAAATATCATATCATCACTCTTAATGCATCTAACTAGATCAATATCTTTGGATTCCCCTCTTTGGCTCTAGCTATTTTATAAATTTTATTATCACCATCCTTTGAACTAAGCCTATGATATAGATTATCATTTGCTACATACTTAGCTTTATTTGCAAGCCACTTTGCATCTTTGTAATAAATATCACTCCTAATAAGATTTTAACAATGACATGAGACTCATTCCCCTCGAAGAGAGTTTTGTATCTGTCTGCATTATTTGAAAACTTTCTAAAGACAGTCTACTTAAGATTTCTGATTTGAAAATCAAAAGAAAAAACATATGTCAAAAAAGTTGGTAATCCAAAATTCCCAGTATAATAAGAATTATTTAGGTACCTTCAAATTTCACTCTCTAAGTAACTGTTAACAAATTAGAATTTGTTCTTTCGCATTATAAAAGAAGTATCTCCACATCAAGCTTTAGGAAGCTAGAAATAGGAGCAAGAACGAAATAAAAGATCCATCTAACTTTTTATTAGTAAAATTGGCTTTTTGTCAGATAACTTTTAAACTTAGACCACTTTCACAAGGGTATGTACTTACTTCCAGATGATACCTCTCTACCTTCTCCCTGAACATAACAAAACATATATATAATCATTTATTTGAATGTAATGAACAACAGCTAAATTATTGATTTCCACCAATTAAACAAACAGAAGAGCATAACCAAATTATCGAGCTAAAATACACCAAGCATGCATCAGCTAAATAAAGTTACCAATCTACACTAAAAACTAAATCCCACTCACCATGGAGACCTTGAGGGGAGAAGTCCTGAAGCAGCGCTCCACATTCTTTAAAAAAATTTACAGCCACCTGCACAAGAATGGAAGATGTAGACATTAGGACAGTTCAACCAAACTTCATATGATGAAAACACTTTTGAAAGAAAACTTTACCTCCACACTATCATCGGTAGGGTTTTCCAACAGCACTGTTAAAAGCTCTAATGCAATAATCTCAAGTGCTACTTGTTGATTCACAAGATGAGCTATAAATTTTGTTGCAGCAAGTAGTTGAGGTTGACATCAAAAATATTTATCACGTACATTAATACATCATTCTTTCCCAATCAAAAGACAACAGAAACTGAAAGGTTAGGAACACAAATGCAGACCTTGTCGTTCCGTTTATAAGCTCTCTTGAGCTGTAAGACAACCCTTTTCAATAGAAGTAAACCCACTCCTGGGAACTTGGTATTCACAACGGCAACTAACGCAGCAAAAACATCTGTGAATCCCGGCGACGCCATCTGCAATTTCATACATGACCTGCAGAACAGACCCCGCCCGCGAATTAGGTTTTCCGAGAAGAGCTCGGGGATTATATTCTTGATGTTGGTGGCGTTGACTTTGTTCACCAGCCCATTAATGCTCTTCCAAAGCGCATCCCAGCTGAGCCTCTGGTAGGCCTCGCTGCTCTTGTCCTGCACCTCACGCATCATCTGTGCCATCCTGAACGGTGGGATATATATGCCACCAGTCGTTCCCGCAATGGAACCGGGTATCGGAGGTGGTGGTGGCAGCTTGTTTTCAACTTTCTTGGTCTCTTCCTCTCGTGGATGGTCTTCTTCAACATCTCTATCTCTATGTCTTCGATGCCATGCTTGGCGTCATCATCATCGCAATCACCATGCCATATGTCAATGGTCCTCTCTCGCCTTCGAAGGCTTCTATCATCATCCGACTGGTGCTTCCTGCGATCCCGATCTCTGTCTCCGTTGTTGTCCCGCCGGCGAGGGCTATCATCGTCACGATACCTGTGGCGCCCTTCATCTCTTATCCTCTCTCGCCTCCAGGGGCTTTCCTCCTAGTCGGTCTTCGCTTCCTGTCCCTCTGCCTACCCCTATCGTCTCTACCATCCTCGTCGTCTTCTTCTCTACCGCGCCCCCTTCCGTCCGAGTATCCGACCGATGATTCCTCGTCTTCTGTCCCTCGTCGGCGTGCCCGGGGTGCCGGAGATCGTCCATCGACCTCCGTCCCTTCCCTCGGCCGTCCGAATCCGAACCCTCGTCGCCGGAGCTGCTGCGACGGTCATCGCGGTGTGTCCCTCCGTCCCTGGCAGGAAGCCTAGAATCAGTGCCGCCAGATCTTGGCCTGTCACGGCCGTTCCGGGCGTCGGGATCCTCGCCGCCGCCGCCCGGGACTTCCGGCCGTCCTGGCGACTTCTTCTTTGGTTCTTGGGATCCGGAGGACGACGCGGAGGTCTCGAAGGCGGCCATTGGCCAGCTCTGGGCTCTGGACCTCGCCACTCCCTCGCGCTCTCTCTCTCTCTCTCTCTCTCTCGATATATTAGGAGTAGGGCTAGTGGGGTGAACAGGTCTATTGTACCCATTACATAATTAGGTCAAGGAAAGTCAAAATGTGTGAAATGGGCTCCTTGGTCCGAAATTTCAAATACACAGTTACTGATAACGAAGCAAGCCTCTCTATCATCATCATCATCATCATCATCATCATCATCATCATTATTTAAAACAGCAACTCATACCCAACGAATATGGATAAAGCCCATAAAATCAAGAAGAATAAATGAATATAATGATGATAAAACCAAGGAGAGATTTTTTCCATGTAAAATCTCTCGAATGCTGGATTGCGAAGGATGTCATCCATCAGCCGCACTGTTAGCCTCTCTATAGGCATGAGTGGTCCGATAGAAGATGCGTGCAGCCCGCCGACATTACTATCCAAATAAAGGATTCATTCGATCACTGTGGTAAAGTCTTTCTCTAGGATGATTCAGTCCGCACCCAGCACACGTCTTGTGTAGGAGACGTCCTTCCACACTGCTTTGAGACCTCCGCTTTATACTGAAGCGTCATTTATCTTTTCTCAGTTTTTTTATAATACTTTATGCCCTTCAACTTATTTCCTGATGGATTTGTATCGCTTGTGCTAGGGACTTTGTCTCCCACTCCCCTGGTGTTGTTTTCATATTTTACGACCCGCAAGTATGTGGGGTGGGTCGCTTTGTTTTGGCCAATCTCCTTTAATTATTACAAAGCCTTGATGAAGTAGAAGTGGTATTCTGTCTCCATTCCTGAAAAAACAAAAGAAGAAATCAAAGTAGGTGTTAAGCAGCAAGAAGAAGAAGAAGAAAGGGATTTTGGTGGGACCAAGAGGAGATAATTTATGATTAGGCAGCAAATATGAAAGATCGGAAAAAATTAACTTTCACAAACCCATGATAGTTTATGTTGGAGGAATAAGATTTTTTTCCCCCAAGTGACACAAATGCCCCAAGAAGCCGCACAATCGCCGACCCTGAACGGCCAAAGTCGGCGTCCGACCTCGGAACGCCCGACCTCAAGACATCCGACCTCGAGACCTCCGACCTAGGAAAATCCTGATGCTCAAGGTCTACCCTTGTCAGCCACCTACTACGGCCGTACTCCTCTGAGGTCCAACTGAGGACCATATCCTACCGCTGCTTCAGCATTTATTGCGCATGGCTACTGTAAACCTCCAGCTCACTCAACAAATGCGGATCTCCGGCTACTCTGCAATTAATGCGGATCTCCGGCTTACTCCACATTTAATGCGTATGGCTCCTGTCATCTACGGACTCTCAGCTCTCCACGGCAAGTTAGCCCAGCAAAGTCTGGTCAACCATGATAAGTCTCTGATCTCGGCCATACCTCCGACACCAATGCAATGATTCGCCTGGTAGCGTACTGGTTCGGGTCGTACGACGCCCTCACCGCCGACATCAGCACAATGATTCGCCTGACCGTGCGCCGACCTGAGCCACATGCCGAGCCGTACTATGGCCTCGCCCTGTTACATCACAGGTAAACCGACCCCCACCTATAAAAGGGAGCCTTGGCTTCTCAGGAGGGGGTTGGGAAATTCCGCGCCTTACAAGCACTGTTCATCTCCTCCTTACACTATCTGCCCCCTCCCTGACTTGAGCGTCGGAGGGCCGGCGCCGGAAAACCCGGCCACCGGTTTGTCTGCAGGCACCCAGACGGAGGACGCCGCCCGCTGACGGATCGCTGCCCCGCCGTGAGGACCCCTGCTCCCTCTCTCCGCCACCCCAGACGGAGGACGCCGCCCGCCGACTGGTCGCCGCCCCGCCGTGGTGACCCGCAGCTCCCTCTCCCTCGACCGAAGATTGCCCCCGGGTCCAATTTCCAGCAACAGTTGGCGCTAGAGGAAGGGCCCGAGTAGCAGTCATGAAGTTGAGAAGTAAGGGAGCCTCCAACGTCTCCCGGCGTCCCCCGCAAAGTCCTGGACGCTCCGTCCAGAATTCTCCAACTCCGGCTGACCCAATTCCTCAGGTCCAGCCGGAACAGTTCAACGCCTTAGTACAGCAAGTCCAGGCCCTGGCCGCCGCCGTTCAGGGCCTGCGACGCGAGGAAGCTTTACCAACGCTTCCCCCGCGGGCCCAGTTCCCGCCGGAATTTCCTCCCAACGGCCCGGTTCTCCCCGGCCAGAATTTACATGGCTCCTCCAGAGCCAATAACGAGGAGCGGACTTCCCCCCAGAGAGAGCTGCCGGGGGAAGATCTCGACAGAAGACTCCAGCCTTCTGAGGCTGAGTCAGCTCCGGACCGCCGTGAGCCGGTGCAAACCACGGCAACAATTCCGCAGGCAGGGGAGCTCGACCGAAAAGTTGAGCATCTGTGGAGCGCCAGATCGCGGCACTCCACAGCAAGAAGGCGAGGCAAGAGGGAGACTTTGAGTTCACTACCAAGTCCCCCTTCTCCAGCCGGATCGAGGATGAGCCGGTTCCCGCAGGTTCAAAATGCCTCAGATGGAGCCCTACAGCGGAATCACCGACCCTCTCGACCACTTGGAGAGCTATCGGGCCCTCATGGCCCTACAAGGGTCCTCGGAGGCCATACTTTGCAAGGCCTTCCCAGCAACCCTCCGAGGGACCGCTCGGCTTTGGTTTTCTGGACTGAAGCCGAACACGGTGTCCTCTTTTGAGCAACTCGGCAGGCAGTTCGCCACCAACTTTGCTGCCAGCCGGCGCCAGCGACGGACGTCAGACTCCCTCCTCGACATCAAACAGAAAGAGGGGGAGTCCCTCAAGGAATACCTGGACCGCTTCACCGCCGCCACATGGGAGGTTCGCGAGCTAGACCAGTCGATAGCCATGTCGGCTCTGAAGACTGGGGTTCGCTCCTACCGATTCCTCTTCTCCATCGAGAAGAGCTTCCCGGCCGACTTCACCGAAATGTTGGCCCGGGCCCGGAAGTATGCCAAGGCCGAGGAGGCAGTTGCCTCTAGGCGGGGAGCAATTGAGCCCGCCTCTAAGAAGCAGAAGAAGCGCCGCGAGGAGCGCGACCGACAAAGGAGCCGATCCCCCGTCGAAAGAAGAATCTCCCCAGACTGAGGAGCCCGCCCCGTCAGCAGGGGCGACCTCAGCAGAGGACCCCTCCTCGACCGAGGTCCCCACCACGGCCTCGGACGTACCCGGGAGGTACGAGAACTATACACCCGTCAACGCCCCCGGGCCGAGATCCTGATGGAAATCGAGGGTCGGGACTTCTTCCGACCCCCGCCGCCTATGCGAGACACGGGATTTCCCCGTAATCCCAGGAAGTACTGTCGCTTCCACCGAGACCGTGGGCACGACACGGAGGACTGCTTCCAGCTCCGGGACGAGATAGAAGCACTCATCCGTCGAGGAGTACTCAACCGGTTCGTGAGAAACCGGCGCGAGGAAAGGAGGCCGGCGGAGGATGTCGTACCAACCGAAAATCCGGACGACAACAGGCCCATTGCCGGCACCATCAACATGATTGGAAGGGCCTCAGCAGGAGCAGCCGCCCCGGGAGCACCCCCGAAACGCCCACGCACTGATGAAGTCATCTCGTTCTCGGACGAGGACTTAGAAGGGGTCGAGACCCCTCACGATGACGCTGTGGTCATCTCAATGATTGTAAATAAGTTTGATGTAAAGCGTGTCCTAGTTGACAATGGAAGCTCAGCCAACATTTTGTATTATCATGCCTACCAAAAAATGGGGTTGACAGAAGGACATCTCCGGAGGATCAACGCCCCACTGGTCGGGTTCACCGGAGATTCGGTCCCGGTCGAAGGTGAGACCAGCTTCCTTGTCACAGTTGGCCTCGCCCCCCGGGAGAGCACTGTGAGGACGGACTTCCTGGTGGTCCGACTGCCCTCGGTCTACAACGCCATCCTTGGGCGGCCAGGGCTGAATGCCCTTCGAGCCGTAGTTTCAACCCACCATCTGCTCATGCGGTTCCCCACCGGCCAAGGAGTAGGCGAGGTCCGAGGAGACCAGCTGGTCGCCAAGCAATGCTACACGGCGGCCCACGGAGTAAAGCAACCGACCGAGGCGACAATTCAGCCAACGGGCCCTTCATTGCCCATAGAAACCCTCGATGCGAGGGACACCCTCTGGAAGAAGCAAGTAGAGCCCGGTGAGCTTCTTGTTCAAGTTCCACTAAAAGAAAATTTTTCCGAGCTAACCGTGCAGGTCGGCTCCGGCCTCGGCGCCCGCGAGAGGGATCGCCTCGTCAGCTTCCTGCGGGACAATGCTGACGTCTTCGCCTGGTCGCCTGCGGACGTGCCGGGAATTGACCCTGAGGTCATGGTTCACCGACTCCAGGTGAGGCCAACCAGCAGGCCTGTAAAGCAGAAGAAAAGGGGCTCCGCCCCGGAACGGCAACGTGCTGCGGCCGAGGAGGTGGACAAACTCCTCGGAGCCGGCTTCATCCGGGAGGTCTCCTACCCGGACTGGCTCGCCAACGTAGTCCTCGTAAAGAAGGCCAACGGAAATGGCGTATGTGCGTGGACTACACCGACCTGAACAAGGCCTGCCCGAAAGACAGCTTTCCCCTTCCAAGCATCGACCAGCTCGTCGACTCTACTTCAGGGCACCAACTGCTAACTTTTATGGACGCCTTTTCAGGGTACAATCAAATCCGAATGGCGCCAGAAGACGAGGAGAAGACGGCCTTCATCACCGACAAGGGCACCTACTGCTACAAGGTGATGCCCTTTGGCCTGAAAAACGCTGGGGCCACCTATCAGAGACTGGTCAGCCAAATTTTCAAAGACCAGATCGGCCGAAATATGGAAGTCTACGTGGACGACATGCTGGTGAAAAGCCGAGCGGCGGAACACCACATAGCCGATCTCGACGAGACATTCGCCAAGCTCAGAAGATACAAAATGAAGCTCAACCCGGCGAAATGTGCGTTCGGGGTCACCTCGGGCAAGTTCCTGGGTTTCATAGTGACCCAGCGCGGAATTGAAGCCAACCCGGAGAAAATCCGGGCACTGCAAGAGATGTCGCCTCCGAAGACAGTTAAGGAGGTGCAGCGGCTCGCAGGGCGAGTTGCCGCCTTGGGAAGGTTCGTCTCTCGATCAGCCGAGCGCTGCCTTCCTTTCTTCAAGAGCCTCAAACGGCCGAAAGACTTCCGGTGGTCAGAAGAATGCCAGCGAGCCTTTGAAGAGCTCCGGAGCCTTCTGGCCTCTCCCCCGCTGCTCACCAAGCCCCAGAAGGGCGAGGTCCTTTATTTATACTTGTCCGTCTCCCCAGCTGCAGTGAGCTCAGTCCTCGTCCGGGAAGAGGACAAGCTCCAAAAGCCGGTCTATTACACCAGCCGGGTTCTCAGGGATGCTGAGACCCGATATTCTAAACTTGAGAAGACCATCTTCGCTCTCATCATCTCGGCTCGGAGACTCAGGCCTTACTTCCAAGCCCACACAATAGCTATATTGACCGACCAGCCTATGAAGCAAATATTGCAAAGGTCGGATCGTGCGGGGAGGATCGCCAAATGGGCGGTTGAGCTCGGGAATTTGACCTCGAGTATCGGCCCAGGCCGGCTATCAAGGCCCAAATACTCGCCGACTTCATCGTGGAGTGTACTCTGCCGGACGACCCCGAGTTGCCACCCGTATCCGCGGAGGAAGCCCCGAGGCAGCCATGGGTCCTGCACTCGGACGGGTCTTCAACCTCGGGGGTAGCGGAGCCGGACTCATCCTCACCAGTCCAGACGGAGTAGTGGCCGAGCAAGCCTTGCGCCTCGAATTCCCGGCCTCGAACAATGAGGCCGAGTATGAGGCTCTCATCGCCGGGCTCAAGCTGGCGAAAGAACTGAAAGTGGAAGACCTGACGGCCTTCAGCGACTCCCAGCTGGTAGTGAACCAGATCCAAGGAGACTTTGAAGCTAAAGAGCCATCCATGCAAAAGTATCTCCAAAAGGTGCGGGAACTTACGTCTGCCCTGAATTCTTTCAATATTCAGTACATTCCCAGGGCGGAAAACTTCAGGGCAGACCAGCTGTCCAAATTGGCAACCTCCCGCATGAGCGAGCTTCCCAAGGGAACAACGCTCGAGTATCTTCAGATCCCCAGCACGGAGGAACCCGAGCCCACCATGTGCATCGACTCCGAGCCAAGCTGGATCGATGGGCTCGTCTGCTACCTCCAAGACGGGACCCTACCTCATGACGAGACGGAGGCTCGCCGAATCAAGCGCCAAGCCCCCCGGTATGTCCTGTACGAGAATAGACTTTATCGTCGATCATTCACTTCTCCCCTTCTCAGATGCCTCCGCCCCTCCGAGGCGGACTATGCCCTCCGAGAGGTCCATGAAGGGATCTGCGGAAATCACATGGGGAGTCGGGCACTGGCCCACAAGATCCTGCGGCAAGGATATTACTGGCCCACACTCCAGAAGGATGCGACGGATTTCGTCCGGAAATGCGATCGGTGCCAGCGAAACGCCAATATCCAGCGCCGACCTTCGGCCCTGCTGACTTCTATCATCGCCCCCTGGCCATTTGCCCAATGGGGGATCGACATCCTGGGGCCCTTTCCCCAAGCCTCCGGACAAAGAAAGTTCCTGGTCGTCTCCATCGACTACTTCACCAAATGGGTCGAGGCCGAACCCGTCGCCCGGATCACCGAGCAAAAGATGCGGGACTTCGTGTGGAAGTCCATAATCTGCAGATTCGGACTACCCCGTATCCTTATATCCGACAATGGTCGACAATTTGACAATGTTCATTTCAGGAATTTTGCTCCGAGCTCGGCATTGATCACCGCTTCACCTCGGTTGCTCACCCCCAGACAAACGGGAAACTGAGGTAACTAACCGCACTATTTTGCAGGGACTCAAGGCTAGGCTTGATCGGTCCAAAGGACAGTGGGTCGAGGACTTGTACAATGTCCTTTGGGCGTACCGGACCACGTTCCGACTGCCCACGGGAGAGACCCCCTTCAACCTAGCATACGGCACTGAGGCCGTCATCCCGTTGGAGATCGGCCTGCCTTCTCCAAGGGTGGAGCATTATGACCCCGACACCAATTCCTCCCAGCTCAGGAGCAACTTGGACCTCGTCGAAGAGACACGAGAGGTCGCCCGGGTCCGCATGGCAAGATACCAACAGCGAACGGCCCAATACTACAACTCCAGAGTCAAGCCCAAGCTCTTCAAAGTAGGGGACCTCGTCCTCAGGAGAGCCGAGGCTTCTCAACCGACCGAGCAAGGAAAGCTCGCCCCGAATTGGGAAGGGCCGTATAGAATCGCCCGGGTACAACGACCAGGGGCGTACAAATTGAAGTCCCTGGAGGGGACTCTGATCCCGCGAAGCTGGAACTCCGAGAATCTACGAATGTACCACCAATGAAACCCCTAGGGGTTCAAGACAATTAGGACAATGGATTCAGCTTCCTTTTTGCAAATAATTCTCTCATTTTGATGACTGTAATTCTCTTCTAATGTTGGGTCGTCTGTGATCCTCAGATTCCCGGCCAAAATCGGGATGCCCCGAGGCTCGACCGTAGAGTCCCAAACTCCCTCGACCTCGAGAAGTATCGCAGGACGACGAAACGTCGACCGGCGCAAGATTCCCTCGACTAAGGTCGGGATGCCCCGAGGGTCGACCGTAGAGTCCCAAACTCCCTCGACCTCGGGACGAAGCCGTGAGGGGTGGAAAGGGTGGTTCCACCCGGGGCGCCACAAAGTGGACCCCCGGGAGCGGTCGACGATCCCCGATCCCCTGACAAACGATTCCTCGACTAAGGTCGGGATGCCCCGAGTGTCGACCGTAGAGAACCAGACTCCCTCGACCTCGGAAGCGTCGCAGGTTGGTAGAGCGTGCCCAGACCCACCGACCTGACGAACGATCCCTCGACTAAGGTCGGGATGCCCCGAGGGTCGACCGTAGAGTCTCAAACTCCCTCGACCTCGGGACGAAGCCGTGAGGGGTGGAAAGGGTGGTTCCACCCGGGGCGCCACAAAGTGGACCCCCGGGAGCGGTCGACGATCCCCGATCCCCTGACAAACGATTCCTCGACTAAGGTCGGGATGCCCCGAGTGTCGACCGTAGAGAACCAGACTCCCTCGACCTCGGGAAGCGTCGCAGGTCGGTAGAGCGTGCCCAGACCCACCGACCTGACGAACGATCCCTCGACTAAGGTCGGGATGCCCCGAGGGTCGACCGTAGAGTCTCAAACTCCCTCGACCTCGGGACGAAGCCGTGAGGGGTGGAAAGGGTGGTTCCACCCGGGGCGCCACAAAGTGGACCCCCGGGAGCGGTCGACGATCCCCGATCCCCTGACAAACGATTCCTCGACTAAGGTCGGGATGCCCCGAGTGTCGACCGTAGAGAACCAGACTCCCTCGACCTCGGGAAGCGTCGCAGGTCGGTAGAGCGTGCCCAGACCCACCGACCTGACGAACGATCCCTCGACTAAGGTCGGGATGCCCCGAGGGTCGACCGCTGAGTTCCAAACTCCCTCGACCTCGGGACGAAGCCGTGAGGGGTGGAAAGGGTGGTTCCACCCGGGGCGCCACAAAGTGGACCCCCGGGAGCGGTCGACGATCCCCGATCCCCGAAGCGGACAATACTTTCTGAAGCAGAGCTCTGCCATTGAACTAGCGCGCACCCTACTTCGGTAGAGCGCCCACAGGCCCGCCGACCTGACACAAGACTCCTCGACTAAGGTTGGGGCGCCCCGGGGTCCGACCAGAGGGTCTCAAGCTCCCTCGACCTCGAAAAGAACTGTAGATCAATAAAGCCTCCCCAGATCCTCTCAACTTCGGTGGGTGTCGTCGGGTCCGTGAGAAGCCCGAGCCCCCTTACAAGTCAAAAATGACTCCGGAGGACGACGAGGAAGGGAAGCAACCTACTCCGCCATGTGAAACACAACTCCGAGAATGCAAGAGGTACATCTAATTCGATGCCCTCCTTGTCAAATTTTATCTACATACCGCTAATCATCTAACGTTGGAGTCCTATCTCGCCCCAAAGTCGGGCTACTCCAATGGGTCGGCTTAAGACCGATCTCCTAACTACATTATGCATGCTCCGTTCGACAAGTCTCCACTCGTCAAGTCTCAACTTGAACAAAGTCTTCGTAAGTTAGGGCCCAACTCGGCCCCCATACATAGACTCCGATGTCTAGCTGAGAAAGCGGTCCCGGCCGCGAGTGCACCAGCCGAACACAGATACTAAGGCGATCTTCAGAGATTCCAGCCTTACTCACTGAAATCTCGGCAGAGTCCGAGAACAATAACTATGAAAACCTTCGGCGATAATTCGACTATTAGCCCGCGCTCCCTACAAAGGACCCGGAAGTCAAGTTCGGAAACCCGACTAGACTCCCCCGAATAGCGGCACGAACAGACCTAGCCCGGTCCTACTCGAAGGGCTAAGGCCCGACCTCAATGCCTTGGGATTTTCCTAAAGGCCGAACGTGACGACTTTCGCGATTCTAAGATCCGAGTTATAGGACTTAGAAAATTTTCTGGAAACCTAAGCTCGGAGCTCCCTTTGCTCGGAATGACTAAGATCCGAGAAGGCTAAGATATAACTCAGGAAAAGGGCAACTTCGTTAAGTAGCCCGAGAACTAAAATACAGAGTTAGAGGTCGTCGAGGCGGTTAGCTAAAACTCTAGCCTCATTCACGACAAGAAAGGGAAAGACGAGCACAAAATGACAAAAGTATTTTTCATTGACAAAGGGCCGGAAGGCCAATTACAAAATTGGAGGTCGGCCATTCAAGAGCCGACCTCGGATACAATGAAAAAGAAAAAATACGCCAAGTCTTAAGCGGCGGCAGCAACATCCGCGGGGTCGTCCACGGTGATGGCCTCGGGACCTTCAGCCGGCACAGGCTCGGGGTCTTCTCCAACTGGCTTAGCACTTCCCAGATCATGCCATCCCCCTTCCCGTTTCAAGTCAGCACCTTTCTTTCTCCCTGACTTGTCTTGCCCACGCTTCTTTAGCATCTCTATCAGGGAAGGATCCATCTTCTCCACCTGTGCCTCCACAATCTCGTCCGCTGACATGAAAAAATGCGCCAAGCCTTAAGCGGCGCAGCTACATCCGGGGGATCGTCTGGCACTATGATGACCTCGGGATCTTCATCCCATCGGATCTCGGGGCCTCATTATGGGTCCGCAGAATTGAATCGCCTTGAAGAACGAACGGACGGCACCTCCGCTCCCCTCATTTAATAAGGCCCTGGGGCACGTGGAGCCCGACGTAGCCTTCACCTCGCCGGATCCATGATCCAGTAATACAAGATCGGAAGCGTCCGATCCTAGGTCATGCCGCGTGTCCGTTTTGAACTCCGTAACGGCACGCTCATTGATGAGGGAGAATTCCGATTACAGGATCGAGGCGTCGCCTCGTTGAGCCCGAGGACCCTCATCATGGGTCCGCCGCACGAAGCGGTCTTGGCGATCCAAGAGACGCCACCCCCGTTACATCTGCTCCGAGAAACGTAAGGATACGGGCTCCACCATAAGTTCGCTGAATAAAGCAACCTCAAAACGCCAAGGGCGCGGGTCTCGCCATAAACACTCCGAGAAACACGAGGGCGCGGACGAGATTCGCCCCCAACTTTAATGATAGACTTTACTTCCCACGTCCGAGCCCGCAAGCCACTCGAACTCGGAAGTCGGGAGGTAATGTTGGGGGAATAAGATTTTTTCCCCCCAAGTGACACAAATGCCCCCAAGAAGCCGCACAATCGCCGACCTGAACGGCCAAAGTCGGCGTCCGACCTCAGAACGCCCGACCTCAAGACATCCGACCTCGAGACCTCCGACCTAGGAAAATCCTGATGCTCAAGGTCTACCCTTGTCAGCCACCTACTACGGCCGTACTCCTCTGAGGTCCAACTGAGGACCATATCCTACCGCTGCTTCAGCATTTATTGCGCATGGCTACTGTAAACCTCCAGCTCACTCAACAATTAATGCGGATCTCCGGCCTACTCTGCAATTAATGCGGATCTCCGGCTTACTCCACATTTAATGCGTATGGCTCCTGTCATCTACGAACTCTCAGCTCTCCACGGCAAGTTAGCCCAGCAAAGTCTGGTCAACCATGATAAGTCTCTGATCTCGGCCATACCTCCGACACCAATGCAATGATTCGCCTAGTAACGTGCTGGTTCGGGTCGTACGACGCCCTCACCGCCGACATCAGCACAATGATTCGCCTGACCGTGCGCCGACCTGAGCCACATGCCGAGCCGTACTATGGCCTCGCCCTGTTACATCACAGGTAAACCGACCCCACCTATAAAAGGGAGCCTTGGCTTCTCAGGAGGGGGTTGGAAAATTCCGCGCCTTACAAGCACTGTTCATCTCCTCCTTACACTATCTGCCCCCTCCCTGACTTGAGCGTCGGAGGGCCGGCGCCGGAAAACCCGGCCACCGGTTTGTCTGCAGGCACCCAGACGGAGGACGCCGCCCGCTGACGGATCGCTGCCCCGCTGTGAGGACCTCCTGCTCCCTCTCTCCAGCCACCCCAGACGGAGGACGCCGCCCGCCGACTGGTTCGCCGCCCCGCCGTGGTGACCCGCGGCTCCCTCTCCCTCGACCGAAGATTGCCCCCGGGTCCAATTCCAGCAACAGTTTATATTTCTATTTGGCATCTTTTGTTCTTTTCCTTAACCATTTATCACACACTCTTCTCGTCTACCCCCACCAAACTTTACCAATTAATGGCCCTTGGCATTGCCCCAACAATTCTAGAGGCCTGTAGTGGATCTAAAAGTAAGTTTGTCCAACCAATGGTGAATGGTGGCTTGTGAGGCTCAAGAATCAAATCGATACTTGACCCATTTGTAATTGGCTTGATTTTTTATCACCCCAAACTGAGATGAAATTACAAAAAAGAATCATCCAAAAATTCTTAATTCAAAAGGTCCATATATAAGATACGGTATTCTGGTACCAACTAGACTTCTGCCCATGCAAATATTCAACAATCTCTATGTTGTGGAGGCTTTTTTTCGTGCTATGCACCTTAGTGCACCCATCTAAGTATAGCTCCTTGCATGACTGCAAAAAAACTAAAATAATTGTGATTTGGATGAGGCTTGGCCTGTTAAATAAAAGGGGTATTTGAGCTCGAGCCATTCTAAAGCTAAAGTTCAAATATTCAAACTTTTTCTAAATAAACGGACTTTATAAGCTAACTGTCGATCCAAGCTTGGCATCAAAGGCCCCGGTAGTGGCAAAGGAGAAGAAGGAGAAGAAGGGGAGGGGGGAGGATGAGATCGGAGCTAGGGTCAGGGTTTAGGTTTTAGACAGAGCGACGCAAAGAATGGAAGTTAGACAAATCACCTCAGCCGGAGCAGCTGCAATATTTTGTTAATGTTTTTTGAACTTCAGGGGTATTTTGGAATTGAAAATGGTTATCTCATGAAGCATATATGCAGCTTGCAAGGCACAACACAGATTAAAAAGCTCGTATTGAAGTTTCTAATAATGGGGCAAGCTGCTGGAGGAGCACTCGGAGCAGTAGAACTGGGTGGTGCTGGTCCAGAATGCACCCGCATGACCAAAGTTTAAAAGAAAAAAAAGAGGAAAGGTCTCTTAGCTACGTATAGACTCTCGGAAGCTACATACGTCTATATAAAAGCGAACAGTGTAGCTGATAAGGTGGTTCCATTCACAGCCCACCACACTGGAGACTTCATTTAGGCTGACACTGATAAGGTGCCCCATGATTTGTCATTTATTATTATTATTATTATTATTATTATTGGTTTTGCCTATGCACGGTGTTGGGGAAAAAATCCCAAGTCATACATCCACGGAGGCGCTCGGCCGAAGAGCGCCGACCGGAAAGCTGCTCGGCCAAGGAGTGCTGACCAGAGAGCTGCTTGGCCGAGAGCGCCGACCAGAAAGCTGCTCGGCCAAAGGATGCCGACCAGGAAGGCGCTCGACTAGAGGGCGCCGACCAGAGTGCGCGCCAAGAGGTGCCCAACCAAAATAAGCTGCTCAGTCAGAAAGTGCCGACCAAAGACAGCGCCGAGGCGCTCTGCTAGAAGGTGCTCGCCTAAAGGGCGCCGACCAGGAGTACTCAAAACAGCCCCGCCACAGGGCCCCCATTGGGCGACCAGCTCGGCTCGGCACCCTTGCCGAGCCGATGCCTTAACCAAATGTTCAACCTCCGCCTAAAGTCCAAGGGACTTGACAACTCCTACAGCTTGCGACCTGTCACTATCTCCAAGCCATTAAGGCACAAGATCTCCGCAGGCGTTCGGCACGACCTGCCATTAATGTATGAGACTCCCTCAAGTCTCCGGTGCACTCAGGCATTTAATGAACACGGCCCAAGACGATCTCCGGATCGCTGAACCATCAGAGCGCATGGCTCTACCTGACCGCCGGTTCATTCGGTAATAAATGCACTCACCATCCACAGACCCCAGGCCCGCTACGGCCGGCGGTTCAACCACTCCAACAGGTCCGATCGACCGTGACAACTCCCTGGTCCGGTCTGATTCGGCCCCGTTCTCCACTACGCCATAAATGGGCCAAATCGTGCCCAATTATTACAGACAGGGACAAATCCCCCGGTTACCTCCCAGGTAACGTAATCCCCTCCTATAAAAGGGAACCTGGGAGAACCAAGGGAGGAGGACGACAACAAAAAAACGGAAACAGATCCCCGAGACTGAACCCTCCGGGAAGCACAGACACAATAGATGACATTCATTCTCTTTGTCTTCTTGATCTGATAAAATACTGTGTCTTCTCCATACACTCTCCCCCCCCCCGCTCTCTCCACATACTTGCCCCCTCTGACTTAGGCATCGGAGGGCCGGCGCCGGGGAGCCCGGCCACCGGTTTTCCTTGCAGGACTCGCACACCCCCGCGGCGGAGGACGCAGCAAGCCGGCGCCACCGCCGTCCGCCTCCTGCAGCAGCGGAGCTCCTCCTTCCCCGGCTTCACGACGGCCCCCGGGTCCAATTCCAGCAACAGTTGGCGCTAGAGGAAGGGCCGAGTTCGCCGCCATGAAGCTAAGAAGCAAAGGGGCTTCCAACGCTCTCGACGTCCTCCACCAAGCCCAGAATGTTCCGTTCGGAACTCACCACCCCCGGTTGAGCCAGCACCTCAAGTTCAACCGGAACAATTTGATGCCCTGGTGCAGCAAGTGCAGGCGTTGGCTACCGCCGTCCAAAGCTTGCAAACCCAGGGGCATTCCAGCAGCACCGCCTCCCCCGGCTCCAGTTCAACCGGAGCCCCCTACAAGCGGGCTTCCTCTTCGAGGTCAGGACTCTCAAATCCAGGCCTCCTCTGGAGAGAGCACCTAGTCAGAGGCCACGGAGGCTGGCCACAACCTTCCAGAAGCTGAGTCGGTTCCAGGGCAACCTGCACCCGGAGGAACCGCTGTAGCGATCCTCCAGAATGATGAACTCGACAGGAAGGTCGAGAAGCTGGAGCGCCAAGTCCAGGCACTCCACGGGAGAAAATCGGGACGTGACGGCGACTTCGAGTTCAATACGAAGTCGCCCTTCTCCCAGGAGATTGAAGATGAACCGGTTCCCCTCCGGTTCAAGATGCCCCAGGTGGAGCCTTACAACGGCAAGGCTGATCCCCTTGACCACCTGGAGAGTTACCGGGTCTTAATGGCCCTACAAGGAGCCTCGGAAGCCATGATGTGCAAGGCTTTCCCGGCGACGCTCCGAGGACCAGCCCGGCTTTGGTTCACCGGGCTGAAGCCGAGTACTGTCTCCTCCTTTGAGCAGCTCGGCAGACAGTTTGCTGGCAATTTCGCCGCTAGCCAGCCCCAGCGGCGGACATCCGACTCCCTCCTCGACATCAAACAAAAGGAGGGAGAGTCCTTCAAGGAGTACCTGGACCGGTTTACCGCCGCAACATGGGAAGTCCGGGAGCTTGACCAGTCAATCGCCATGTCGGCGCTGAAGACTGGAGCCCGGTTCTACAGATTCCTCTTCTCGATCGAGAAGAATTTCCCAGCGGACCTTACCGAAATGTTCGCTCGGGCCCGGAAATATGCCAAGGCTGAGGAAGCCGTGGCCGTCAGGCGGGGCGGGACCGAGCAGAACCCCAAGAAGAGGCGCCGCGAGGAGCGCGGCCAGCCCAGAAGCCCGTCTCCGCGACAAGCCAAGAATCCGCCCCGCCCGAGGAGTCCACCCCGACTGAGGGGGCCGCCACAGCAGAGGTCACCACTCCGCCCGAGGTTCCCACTGCAGGCCCGTGCACCCGAAGGGAGGTATGAAAAATACACTCCCCTCAACACCCCTCGGGCCGAAATCCTCATGGAGATCGAGAGTCGAGATCGTATCCGGCTCCCACCTCCGAAGCCTGATACCCGAACCCGGCGCGATAACCGAAGTATTGTCGTTTTCACCGGGACAAAGGTCATGATACCGAGGAGTGTTATCAGCTCCGAAATGAGATCGAAGCACTCATCCGCCGAGGGGTGCTCGATCGGTTTGTGCAAGGCCGGCGTGAAGAAAAGCAGCCCGCCGAAGGAGCAGCACAGCCTGAAGGTTCGAATGCCAACAGGCCCATTGCCGGCGTCATCAACACTATCTGAGGGGCCTCGGCTGGAGAAGCTTCGGAGGGAGAAACCTCATCAAAGCGCCCGCGCGCTTCTGAAGTCATCTCCTTTTCAGACGATGACTTAGAGGGAGTTGAAACTCCCCATGATGATACCGTGGTCATCTCCATGATCATAAATAGATTTGATGTAAAAGCGCATCTTAGTTGATAATGGAAGCTCGGCGAATGTTTTGTACTTTGGTGCATATTGTAAAATGGGGATGACCAAAGAACAGCTACGGAGGATGAATGCTCCGTTGGTTGATTTACTGAGGATTCAGTCCAGTAGAGGGCGAGATCGACCTTCTGGTCACGGCCGGGCTCGCCCTCGTGAAAGTACCGTGGGGATGAGCTTCCTCGTGATACGCCTTCCCTCGGTCTACAATGCCATCCTCGGGAGGCCATGCCTCAACGCCCTCCGAGCGGTAGTCTCCACTCACCATCTGCTCATGCGATTCCCCACCAGCCGGGGAGTCGGCGAAGTCCAAGGAGACCAAATGGTGGCAAGGCGATGCTACCTGGCGACCCACGAGGCAAAGCGACCCGCCGAGGTGCCTGCCCCAGCGACTAACCAGCCCTCAACCGAGGTTATGGAGGCACGGGTCAACCCTCAGAAAGAGCGGGTAGAGCCCGGTGAGTTATTAATTCGGGTTCCTCTACGTGAGAACTCTCCCGAGCTAACCGTGCAGGTCGGCTCCGGCCTTGACGAGCACGAGAGGGGTTGCCTCGTCAACTTCCTGCGAGACAACATGGATGTTTTCGCATGGTCGCCTGCAGACATTCCGGGGATAGATCCAGAGATCATGGCCCACCGGCTCCAAGTAAAGCCAACCAGCAAGCCCGTGCGGCAGAAGAAACGAGGCGCCGCCCCTGAACGACAGCAAGCAGCAGCCGAGGAGGTCAGCAAACTCCTTGAAGCTGGATTCATCCGGGAGATAGCTTACCCGGAGTGGCTCGCCAATGTGGTCCTCGTCAAGAAGGCCAACGGGAAGTGGCGTATGTGCGTGGACTACACCGATCTGAATAAAGCCTGTCCGAAGGACAGTTTTCCACTTTCCCAGCATCGACCAGCTCGTGGACTCCACTTCGGGTCACGAGCTACTAGCATTCATGGACGCCTTCTCCGGATACAACCAGATCCGCATGGCGCCAGAAGATGAGGAGAAGACAGCCTTCATCACCGATGGGGGAACCTACTGCTACAAGGTGATGCCATTCGGCTTAAAAAATGCCGGGGCAACTTATCAGAGGCTGGTCAGCCGGATCTTCAAAGTCAAATAGGCCGGAACATGGAGGTCTACGTGGATGACATGCTAGTGAAAAGCAAGGTGGCACAAAACCATATAGCCGACCTCAATGAAGCATTCTCCACGCTCCGAAAGTACCAGATGAAGCTCAATCCAGCTAAATGTGCATTCGGAGTCACCTCCGGCAAATTCCTCGGCTTCATCATTACACAGCGAGGAATTGAGGCCAATCCAGAGAAGATCCGAGCCCTTCAAAAGATGACGTCTCCTAAGGACGGTCAAGGAGGTACAACGGCTTACAGGCCGAGTTGCAGCTCTCGGGAGGTTCATCTCCCGCTCGGCTGAGCGCTGCCTTCCATTTTTCGCGGCCCTCAAGAAGCCGAAGAACTTTTTGTGGTCGGACGAGTGCCAGCAATCTTTTGAAAAGCTCAAACATCTCCTGGCTTCCCCTCCCCTGCTCACAAAGCCGCAACAGGGTGAGATTCTCTACTTATATCTAGCTGTCTCCCCTGTTGCGGTAAGCTCGGTCTTGGTCCGAGAGGAGGGCAAACTTCAAAAGCCAGTGTATTACACCAGCCGGATCTTGAGGGACGCCGAGACCCGATACTCCAAGCTGGAAAAGACCGCCTATGCTCTGGTCATCTCGGCTCGGAGGCTCCGACCCTACTTCCAAGCCCACACAGTAGCTGTGTTGACCGACCAGCCGGTCAAGCAGATCCTGCAGAAATCAGACCGTGCGGGCCGGATCACAAAATGGGCCATTGAGCTCGGGGAAATTTGACATCGAGTACCGACCCAGACCGGCAATCAAAGCACAAGCACTCGCAGACTTTATAGCCGAGTGCACCATACCGGACGAGGTCGAACCCGAGCCAGAGCCACCCATGGAGCAGACCCCGAGTTTGACATGGACTCTGCATGTCGACGGCTCTTCAAACTCGGGGGGTAGCGGAGCAGGGCTCATTCTCACCATTCCCAGAAGGGGTGGTCGCCGAGCAAGCCTTGCGCCTGGAGTTTCCTGCCTCTAATAATATGGCGGAGTACGAAGCGCTCGTTGCCGGGCTCAAACTAGCCAAGGAGCTAGGAGTGAAGGACTTGAGGGCCTTCAGTGATTCTCAGCTCGTCGTCAACCAAATTATGGGCGACTTCGAAGCCAGAGACCCGACCATGCAGAAGTTCTTCAGAAGGTACGGAATCTCGCCTCGACCTTGGACTCTTTTCACATCCAACATGTTCCCAGGTCGGAGAATCTCAGGGCCGACCAGCTGTCAAAGCTGGCGTCCTCCCGTATGAGCGAGCTTCCCAAGGGGGCAGTACTGGAGTATCTTCAAAAGCCCAGTACAGACGAGCCCGAGCAGACCTTCTGCGCTGAGTTCGAGCCAAGCTGGATGGACGAACTCATCAGCTATCTACAAGATGAAGTCCTCCCCACTGATGAACGAGAGGCTCGCCGAATCAAGCGCCTCGCCACCCGGTACATACTATACGAGGGAAAGCTCTATCGAAGATCCTTCACCTCTCCACTCCTCAGATGCCTCCGCCCAACAGAGGCGGATTATGCCCTGCGTGAAGTCCACGAAGGGATCTGTGGAAACCATCTAGGAGGGCGAGCGCTGGCCCACAAAATTTTGCGCCAAGGATATTATTGGCCGACACTCCAGAAGAATGCCATGGACTTTGTCCAAAGATGCGACCGGTGCCAAAGGAATGCCAATGTTCAGCGCCGGCCCTCGGCTCCTTTGACTTCTATCAGTTCCCCTTGGCCTTTTGCCCAGTGGGGAATTGACATCCTAGGGCCATTTCCACTGGCCGCCGGGCAAAGAAAATTTCTGGTCGTCTCCATCGACTACTTCACCAAGTGGGTAGAAGCCGAGCCCCTTGCCCGGATCACCGAGCAGAAGATGCGGGATTTTGTCTGGAAGTCCATTATATGCAGATTCGGACTTTCCCGCATCCTTATTTCTGACAACGGTCGCCAGTTCGACAACATCCACTTCAGAGAGTTCTGCTCCGAGCTTGGCATTGACCACCGCTTCACCTCGGTCGCGCACCCTCAGACGAACGGAGAAACCGAGGTAACAAATCGTACTATTTTGCAGGGTCTTAAAGCCAGGCTCGACAAATCCAAAGGACAATGGGTCGAAGACCTATATAATGTCCTGTGGGCTTACCGGACCACGTTCCGTGTCCCCACCGGCGAGACTCCCTTCAACCTAACATATGGAACGGAGGCCGTCATCCCACTGGAGGTTGGGCTTCCCTCTCCAAGAGTCGAGCGTCATGATGCCAGTTCCAACTCTTCGCAGCTCAGAAGTAACCTTGACTTGATCGAGGAAACAAGGGAGGCCGCCCGAGTTCGTATGGCGAGGTACCAGCAAAAGACAGCTCAGTACTACAACGCCAGGGTCAAAGTCAAATCTTTCAGACCAGGGGACCCTTGTCCTCAGAAGAGCTGAAGCCTCCCGACCTGCTGAGCAAGGAAAGCTGGCTCCCAATTGGGAAGGACCGTACCGAGTTTTATAATAAATGAGTATAAGTTTATTATACTCATTTTATATAACTTACGGTCCGCATACTCATTTTGAGCTCACCAATTTTTCCTGATTATCTCATTGGATGTCAGGTTTATTTCTCTTACCCTGACCACGGTCAGGATGCCCTGCCACAACGGGATGCCCCGATTCGTCGGGATGGCCCGAGACATCGGCAATGAGTTAGCGGTCCTCTCTGACAGGACGAGCTCGGCTCGTGCTCCATCGGCAATGAGTTAGCGGTCCTCTCTGACCGGACGAGCTCGGCTCGTGCTCCATCGGCTATGAGTTAGCGGTCCTCTCTGACCGGACGAGCTCGGCTCGTGCTCCTACCCTGAGACGTCAGGATGCCCCAATAAATTGGGATGCCCTGCCGCAACGGGATGCCCCGATTTGTCGGGATGGCCCGAGACGTTGGGCAATGAGTTAGCGGTCCTCTCTGACCGGACGAGCTCGGCTCGTGCTCCATCGGCAATGAGTTAGCGGTCCTCTCTGACCGGACGAGCTCGGCTCGTGCTCCATCGGCTATGAGTTAGCGGTCCTTTCTGACCGGACGAGCTCGGCTCGTGCTCCTACCCTGACCACGGTCAGGATGCCCGAGACGTCGGGATGCCTCGATCCGTCGGGATGCCCCGAGACGTCGGGATGCCCCGGCTATAGGGACGCCCGAGACGTCGGGATATGAGTTAGCGGTCCTCTCTGACCGGACGAGCTCGGCTCGTGCTCCATCGGCTATGAGTTAGCGGTCCTCTCTAACCGGACGAGCTCGGCTCGTGCTCCATCGGCTATGAGTTAGCGTCCTCTCTGACCGGACGAGCTCGGCTCGTGCTCCATCGGCTATGAGTTAGCGGTCCTCTCTGACCGGACGAGCTCGGCTCGTGCTCCATCGGCTATGAGTTAGCGGTCCTCTCTGACCGGACGAGCTCGGCTCGTGCTCCTACCCTGACCACGGTCAGGATGCCCCGAGACGTCGGGATGCCCCAACTATAGGGATGCTCGAGACATCGAGATGAGTTAGCGGTCCTCTCTGACCGGACGAGCTCGGCTCGTGCTCCATCGGCTTCAGCCAACGAGTCCGGCCTGACCTATTATTGGATTTCTCTGTCGACGCCCTCCAAGAACCGAGTCCGAGCAGAGAAGCGTCTTCAGTCGCCTCGGCGCCAGGACGCACACGGTACAAGGTACCTATCTATTTAATGTCTTTACATTACATTACCTATTATTGGATTTCTCTGTCGACGCCCTCCAAGAACGGAGTCCGAGCAGAGAAGCGTCTTCAGTCGCCTCGGCGCCAGGACGCACACGGTACAAGGTACCTATCTATTTAATGTCTTTACATTACATTACCTATTATTGAATTTCTCTGTCGACGCCCTCCAAGAACGGAGTCCGAGCAGAGAAGCGTCTTCAGTCGCCTCGGCGCCAGGACGCACACGGTACAAGGTACCTATCTATTTAATGTCTTTACATTACCTATTATTGGATTTCTCTGTCGATGTCCTCAAGAACGGACACCGAACAGAGAAGCGTCTTCAGTCGCCTCGGCGCCAAGACGAACACGGTACAAGGTACTCATGTATTTAATGTTTCTACATTATTTTATCTATTTCTCTGCCGATGTCCTCAAAGAACGGACACCGAACAGAGGAGCGTCTTCGATCGCCTCGGCGAAGAAGTGCTCAGGACACCGACACATTGTACTAAATCCGGTGAATTCCCGTCACGAGCTGACGAGTATGCAATCCATCTGTAAGAAAAGAATCCGGTTCGCCCCGACAACCCGAGGCTCGGATTCGAAATTCGCCGCATTAAGAATTAAGTTCTAGCGACCGCCCTAGGGCTTGGACGAATTCTGGACTAGGCTCGGAAAAACTTTTCGAGCCCAAACCCTTGGTATAAGCACAAGCGTTGCTATACCACTAGTCGAAGAACCGAGTAATGGAGCTCGGCAAGGCAAACTTAAACTCAAACCCTGTGGCGGGAAAAACTGAGGCCCTAGAGCCCATATCCTCGGAACCTAAAACGGATCCGAGCAGAAAAACTTAGGCTACGACAGACGAGTTTCCAAAAAAGAAATGTATATTCATTTCAAAAGGGCCCGTAGGCTAAGTACAAAATCCGGGTTTGGCCCTTACAAGTATGGGAGGCCATCCCGACTTTACAAGAAATAACAAAAATTACATCAAAGGCTCGAGCTCGACCACCTCGGCCTCGGCAGTACCAGGAGTGGTTGGCTCGGCTGCCGGGACCTCTTCGATAGCCTCGGCAGCAATAGGAGTAGCCTCGGGGACGACCTCGGGGGCGACCTCGGTCACTTCGGGGACAGCTACGGCCGCCTCGGCTCCCGGAGTTTCTGCCTCCGCCTCCGGAGTTTCTGCCTCTGCCTCCGCCCTCCCTGCTCCCGGCTGGAGCAGGTTAACGTCAAAATCCGGGAGAAGCCGCCGCAACTGGTTGCGGAAAATCCCGGAAGCCTTGGATCAGCCCGTTCACGCCCTCCTCAGCCATGAGTTCGTGAAACTCCTCCGACTCGCGGAAGAGCTTCACTGCGTTTTGGGCGTTCTCCTGGGCCTCTATCTCCCGGGCCTCGTGGTAAGCGGCTCTCCGCTCGAGGCCCCTTAGCTCCTGCTCGAGCTCCGAGTGTCGGAGGCGGGCATTCCCCACCTCCTGCTCGCGGGAGGCCAACGCCTGCTCGGCCTTGGCCAATCGAGCCTCCGCGGCGCGCAGCTCGGACCTCGCCAATGCGTGCGCGCCCTTCTCTTCATCGAGCTCGGCGGCTAGAGCTCGAATCCTTCCATCGGATGCTCCGACCTTCTCTTGGAGCACCCGATGTTCGGCCTCAGAGGCCTGGTACTTCTCCTCGGAGGCTTGGTACTTCGCCTCGGCGGCCATGTACCTTTTCTGGGCCTCCTCATAGCTGCGCTGGCACCTCCGGGCTTTCTCCCGGTACTCTTGAACCAGGTGCATCAGCATCTCCGTCTCATGCAAATACTGTAAAAGAGACGAAAAGGAGAACATAAGGCGCCGCTAGTAGAAAAACTATACAGATTACATAGGCGAAAAATTTTACTTACCCGGACGGAGTTGCAGCGTGTAGCGTCCATGAAAGCGTTGTAGCTCATGGACTGCATCATGGCCCGGTCGGCCGGGAGCAGCGCGAGCCGAAAAACCTCGCGCGCCACTTGCGGGTTTTCAAGGGCCGAATCGCCCTCGAACACCGACCAGGTGGGTGCGAAGGGCACCCGTTCTTCCGAGCTCAAAGGGCCCGGGAGGCCAGCGCCATCTGGCCTAGGTGGAGCCGACCCCGAGGCTCCTTGACTGCTCCCCGGCTGGGAGCTAAGGGGCTGGGATCGGGCGAGCGGCCGATCTAACCGCCGCACAACTATAGCGGGGCGTGCAAGCACGGAACCCGCTGAACTTCTCCCCTGGTCGGCAACTGGAGCGTCCTGCCGACCAGGGACCTGCGTCAAGGGCGCCGGGCATGGGGGCGCCATCGGGGCTCTGGAGCCCGAGCCCCCGGAGCCCGCGCCCTCTCTCCGATCAGCCTCAGGGCGCGCGGGCTGAGAAGGCCCCGCCTCGGAGTTGGCGGGGCGAGAAGGCCCCGCCTCGGGATGCGCAGGGCGGGAAGGACCCGCCTCGGTCACCACTGCCGCCGAGGGAGTCGAGGTTGCCGAGACCTTCTGCTTCTTTCTCGGCTCCGCAGGCTCCCCCGAGAGCTCGGCTGCCCTCTTCTAGAAGCGGGCGTAAAGGACTTCGCTCTTGGTCACCATTTTTGCGATGTCTGCAAAGATAAACAAAATTAGAACATTAGAACAATAAGGAAATAAAAGTTGCTGTAACTATCCTTACCCTGAGGACGTGCCGAGCTCAGGCCCACGTTCACCAGGGCGTCCTCGCTGATGAGGCCGTTCAGCAAAATCCTGTCCCCAAGGCTGCGGATGGTATCGAAGATCTCCTGCTCACGTGGAGAAAGCTGGGGGAGCCTATTGATGGATTTAAGCCGGGCCGGCCTCCACCTGGGGTCAAACCCCCAGGACCGTTCAGAGCCCAGGAAGAAGAATTTCTCCTTCCAACCATGAATGGATGAGGGGGCACCATGAAAAAGTGGCCGACCCGCCCGGAGGGCGATGTAGAGCCACTCCCCGTCTCCCGGGTTCGACTTAAAAATAAAAAGTCGCCGGAAGACGTTGACAGAGGTAGGAATCCCCTGCAGTAAACATAGTGACAGGAAACCCATCACTGTCCTCCAAGCGTTTGGAGTGAGTTGCGCCGGAACCAACTGGCACACCGCCAGCAACTCATTCACAAAGCTGTGGAGAGGAAATCGGAGGCCGGCCCAGAGTGACTCCGAGTGCACTCCGATCCGGCCTACCGGAGGATCGGTTACCCGATCCCTTCGCCTAGCGGGTTCCAAACGGAACCCGCGAAGAGGAAAAACCACTCTTCGGCCATCTCGACCTCCAGGACACTCATGGTGGACACTACTTCACTAGGCAAAGAACCCATTGCAAGAGAGGGAAATCAAAAAGAAGGGGGACCTGGGAAAGATGCCGGAGAGAAGGGACTTCGGTCTGAGGAAGACTGGGAGAATAGGAAGCTGGAAGCAGAAAGCAATAGAAAGAGAACAGGGGGCCGGGGGAGAGTTTATATAGACCTCCCCAACGGCCCGGATCAGCGAAGAAGGCGCTGCATCCTGGTTAGATGATAACACGTGTCGGTCTAAAAGACAGAACGACGCATTTAATTAGGGCTAGCGCTTCGAACGTCGAAGCGCCCCATCGGATCGTGCGGAAAGGCGTCCGCAATCGAAGATCGTGCGGCCCCATCATGAGCCCACGACGCGAGGACGCTTCGCAAAAGGTGTCCCAATAATGAGGCTTTTCGGGAAAGAAGAGACGCCGCCTATTAAAGGCACCTCGAAGCGTTCGATAACTCAAAACGCGCAGCAAATCGAAATTTTCGGAATTCGTAATGACCCAATTAAAACTACTTCCCGCGCCCCAGCTGGTAGCCAACTGGAACTCGGAAGTCGGGGGGTAGTGTTGGGGGAAAAACCCCAAGTCATACATCCACGGAGGCGCTCGGCCGAAGAGCGCCGACCGGAAAGCTGCTCGGCCAAGGAGTGCTGACCAGAGAGCTGCTCGGCCGAAGAGCGCCGACCAGAAAGCTGCTCGGCCAAAGGATGCTGACCAGGAAGGCGCTCGACTAGAGGGCGCCGACCAGAGTGCGCGCCAAGAGGTGCCCAACCAAAATAAGCTGCTCAGTCAGAAAGTGCCGACCAAAGACAGCGCCGAGGCGCTCTGCTAGAAGGTGCTCGCCTAAAGGGCGCCGACCAGGAGTACTCAAAACAGCCCCGCCACAGGGCGCCCCATTGGGCGACCAGCTCGGCTCGGCACCCTTGCCGAGCCGATGCCTTAACCAAATGTTCAACCTCCGCCTAAAGTCCAAGGGACTTGACAACTCCTACAGCTTGCGACCTGCCACTATCTCCAAGCCATTAAGGCACAAGATCTCCGCAGGCGTTCGGCACGACCTGCCATTAATGTATGAGACTCCCTCAAGTCTCCGGTGCACTCAGGCATTTAATGAACACGGCCCAAGACGATCTCCGGATCGCTGAACCATCAGAGCGCATGGCTCTACCTGACCGCCGATTCATTCGGTAATAAATGCACTCATCATCCACAGACCCCAGGCCCGCTACGGCCGGCGGTTCAACCACTCCAACAGGTCTGATCGACCGTGACAACTTCCTGGTTCCGGTCTGATTCGGCCCCGTTCTCCACTACGCCATAAATGGGCCAAATCGTGCCCAATTATTACAGACAGGGACAAATCCCCCGGTTACCTCCCAGGTAACGTAATCCCCTCCTATAAAAGGGAACCTGGGAGAACCAAGGGAGAGGGACGACAACAAAAAACGGAAACAGATCCCCGAGACTGAACCCTCCGGAAAGCACAGACACAATAGATGACATTATTCTCTTTGTCTTCTTGATCTGATAAAATACTGTGTCTTCTCCATACACTTTCTCCCCCCCCCCCCCCCCCGCTCTCTCCACATACTTGCCCCCTCTGACTTAGGCATCGGAGGGCCAGCGCCGGGGAGCCCGGCCACCGGTTTTCCTTGCAGGACTCGCACACCCTCCGCGGCGGAGGACACAGCAAGCCGGCGCACCGCCGTCCGCCTCCTGCAGCAGCGGAGCTCCTCCTTCCCCGGCTTCACGACGGCCCCCGGGTCCAATTTCTAGCAACAAAATCCATGAAAAAATTGTAGCAGAAAATGTTGGCTTCCATTAAGATGCAGCTTTATGGTAAATGTACCAATTGAAGGCTTTTGGGCGTAGGGTGGGATTATAGCCCCAGTCAAGTTGGCACCAGAAATTGCACCAGCCATTTACTTCATCGAGGAAAGCTTATGCATATACTATCAGAATGAATAATTCTAGGATTAAAAGGTAACAAGTCCAAGCTGGGGAACATGCAAACCTTAGGCACATTTTTCCCATCCTACAGTGAGACAGCGAGTCCGCCGAGGAATTACTTTCCTTGTATATAAGCTAAATCTTGGTATGCCTTCCTTCTTAGACTTCATGAGTATGTGCATGAAAGTAGAGACGGTTTCTAGCTTTTTTTTTTCACCAAAAAAGAAAAGATTTTCTATTTTAATTTATTGAAAAACTACCGATGAATTTTAGTTTAGATGATACCACTCCTTGCCACTTACATGTTATTCACAATCTCTCATGAGCTAAGGCTTCCAAATTATCTCATATAATCATTTTCTATAACAAAACTAATTAATAACTTATTCAGAAATTTATCGCATGAGTTGACTGATTAAAAAGGAAGATTAAATTCTATATTGGATTTATGGTCAAAATTCTTAAGAGTATAAAAAGTGAAACAAATTGTACAACAAAAGGAAAAATTTATAATATAACTTCCTACCCACAGAGTTTAACTATTCAATTATGTCCATATATAATATCTAATTTATATTTGTGTCGATTAAAAATATATATGGATACAAATTCAAACATTTGACTAATCTTTTCTGACTAACCTTGTATTCACCATATAAAAATGGACATGAACATAAACATACTAGTTTCAATTCATTTTTGGGCTTACTAGAATTTCATTCTTACAAATATATAGGCTCAACTTCATAAAAAACCCTGAATATTATGACTCAATTTAACTTAAACCATGAACTTCAATTTCTCATAATTTGGCTCCCAAGCTTATGACCCGTTAACAATGTGACCCTTTCATCGCTCAGGCGTTAAATAGTTAATGGAAAAAAGGCACGTGTCTTGCATGTGCCCTTTTGGTTTACTTACGTGGCATTTCCGGAAGCAAGCCTTTTTTTTTTTTTTTTTGAAATCTAGGGGAAAGGCTAGGATTTTTGTTAGACACTTTGCAGCAAGAGAGAGGAAATCTGATAAAAAAAGGCCAACATTGAAAGATGGCATCGGAATATAGAAAGCAAGGGGGCAAGCATTTGAAATCATATTATGGTATGTGCTTCGATTCATCAAGAATGTCATCTGAAATTTCTTCCATTACTATTTGCTGGCTAGGTGTTGTTTTATCTTTGAGATGTCAATATAATTACTCTGTTATAGTCTGTTGTGATGTTTCCTTTTTCTTATTTAACTCTGAGTGGCCTGTAATCAACGGAGTGCTCCCCGGGGCCCAAAAAGGGGAAATGAAACTCCAATCAGACGGAAGTGAACCTAATCAGCAGAGGAGCCAGGAAGCAAGAAAACCTTATAAGACAAGAACTAGTAAGGGTGTTGAAAGCCGTTGGTTTAGGGCTAGTAAACTCTCCTAAAGAAAAAACCGGGCTCGACGGGGTTTCAAATTTGAGGGTTGCCCCAGTTCCGCTGGCCCCGGTGCGGCCTCCGAAGCACCGGAATGGGGTGTCTCTGGAATCTTGAAGACTTCAACCGGACTAGGGGGTCGAGCAATCTCAATTTTACTACTAGATTTGCGAATGAATGCTGGGCTGGGCCACCTCAATGGCATGAGCCGGTGCAGGATCTTTGAAGGTCCTGACACGATCATTGGTATGCTTAACAGAGCTACCCTGGTCGTGTTCGATGGTTTCACTAAGGAGAGGTGCATCGCTGCATACCTATTTGCAAAGCAGGTCTACAGGTTGACTAGAAAGTCTGGATTGTTATTTATAGCGCTTTATCTAAAGCAATGTTGTTTATCGCTTGCTCAAAAGCTTACGCTGGTGACTATCAACCAGATCTTCTTTGCCGGGAATAAGTACCTATCCCTTACGGGAATCGAACCCGTGTCTTCGACATGAAAAAATGATGTCCTAACCACTGGACGAAAGGGACCAAAAAGCAATTCTTCATATACCTCAGCGTTCTTGCTCGAGCCGGATAATGAAAAATTATCATATCCGGTTCCTTCAGGGGATGGATCTATAAGAATTCACCTATCCCAATAACAAAGAAACCTGACTTGAATGATCTTGTATTAAGAGCTAAATTGGTTAAAGGAATGGGGCATAATACCGTAGTAGCATCTAAATGTGCAAATGTCGTGGCAGGAGCAGGATCGGTCAAATCGTCTGTAGGTACATAAATCGCTTGGATCAAAGTTATAGATCTGATTATTTAACTCTATGTGGCGGGTCATTGCTCTAATTATTTAACTCTATGCAGCCTGTAATTGGTATACTTTACTATAGTTTAAGTATGTGCACTGTTGTGATATTTCAATTTTTTTATAGAACCCTATGCAGTCTGTGTAAACTGTGTGACGTGTTCTTAGGTATAGGATTACTATATTTTTGCGTGCACTGTATTATTATCATACCCCGAACCTATCCTTAAGTCGGTCACCTGATACGGCTGCATGAATCCTAGAGCAGTGCTCTAATGATCATACAAGACCTAAGATGAACAAATTATCAATAACTCAAAAAATTTAAATCAATAGCTAATAGCCAAATAATCCATTGTAATCAATAATCAAACATATTCAATTACAAAATATTCAAATATCCATGTGGTATTAGAAATTAAACTAACTAATGACTCCATCACTTGAGCTCCATGTCCAACCCAATAGAGACTATGCGTCCAGCAACTCTGAAATAAAAAAGAAAAAAGATGGTGTGAGCTTTATAACCTAGTAAGAATCCCCACACACCACACCAATACAATATTATAATTCAAAAATAGCAAATAAACAGTATCAAAGTGAAAATATAAATCATGAAATCTCATATTAAGTATCCAGTATAACTCAAACCATTATATATACATATAATATACATTATGTATCATCATGAATCTATCACAAAATACTCTTAGTGGTTTCATGACTTATTATCTATTTCTCATTAACTAAATTCAAATCAATCAACAACTATATTAGGTTATGGATTAACCACGGCCAAGCTCCAGCTCGTGACCAACAAGCTCAAGTACCATGTTCCTGCCTATAGCAGGGCTATCCACAATGCAATGTTCTTGCCCATGACGGGCTATCCATAATGCCACATTCATGCCCTTAACAAGGCTATCTATATTGCCACATTTCTACCTATGATGGGGCTATCCATAGTTTAACATGGCTAGTCTAAATATCTATTTTATAATCATCAATTTATTAAATCTCATTCATACCAAATAATATAATATAACATTAAATTTCAAGTAACTAATATCATATTCCAAATATCTGAAAAGTCATCAATATTTGCTACATACATATAATATAGAAAACATAAATATTCGTGCCAGCAATCATATATTAGCAACAATCAGCTATGCAAAACCAAAACCACAAAATAAATATATGTATAAATACAAGTGATTATGTCCATGGATTCTTACCTTTACTGGTGATAGACTTAAGTACAGCGAACACAAATCCACTTTTTGATCTATGAACTCGAGGGCAAAGTATTCTGCTCAACACCCTCTAGTCTCGACGATTGCTCACCTATAGGGCCAGATCTCATCATCAAAAAATTATAACCATCCATAAATTATGGTAGATGGTCATAACAAAATCAGTCCGAAAACCCCTCCTGGGGCTCCATATCGGCGACCCGGGATCCCTCTTAGGGTCAACAGTTATCCTGAGCTTACCTAGACATATGGACCTTCAAAGGTCCATTAATCATGTAGAGAGAGAGGAAGAGAGAGTAGAGGAAGGTGAGGAGCTGTCCAAGTTGTTACAATGGGCCGTTGGGCAGCAACCTATGGTGGCGTCCGGCGGCAAGGCAACGGCGATGATCTGTACAACGAGCCACGGTCGGTGGTGGTCGGCAAAACAAGAAACTAGGGAGAGGAAGTATAGAATAGGGCATCTGGTTTCCAACAAAATTTGGCGACTCACCGGTGGCAATCTAGCCATTGGCGATGGCCAAGGGACTAGGAGATAAGCATAGAAAGGGGGTTGAGGTTGATTATCTTGCTCTGGCAAGGTAATCGATGGCAGCTCGTGCATAACACTCAATGGAAACCATAGGAAAACTCAATGGGATTCGTCGGACTAAGTCTGGCCTGCTGATGATATGTACTCAATTAGAACAATGTAAATTTCATTTTAACTTAATGACATATTCTGCTTATGTTCAGCAGCAAGATGGTTCCCTAAGTTTAGTTCATTACATGTTGCAATGCATCAATTTTGTTCACTTTATTACATGTATTGGATTTAATCAAACAGAATTAAACCATATCAGGATTGAACCAATTCAGAAAATTAGCGAAGCATCAGCATGATAACATAAATAAGTACAAAAGGCAGTAAATTCCATTCACTCCATAACATAGATACAAAAGGCAACATCTGCTCTTACAAGCATTCACCCAACCCACAAAAGCTTACCGAAACTACACAACTCCTAACATATTATAAAAATATGGCACTTCACAACATTTTAAGGGAGGTGAGATAGTTGCCCTTTTAGAGTGTTTGGGGCACGTCCCTTGCACCACATGATAGGTAACCAAAAACAACCCAAGTATTAATGCCAACACCAAGAACAACCATCTTTCTTGTGCCCTATGACTCATTGCAGTGCCCTTCAAGCTCTGGATGGCCTCACACATTCTTGAAATTTCACCACCTTTCCTATTTAGTGCCTCTTTCTTCTCGGCCAGCAAAGCAGTTAACCTTTGCACCTCTTCACCCTGCTTCTCAGCTTGACTTCTCTACCCATATTCCAGTCTCCTTAGCCTCCTCACTTGAGTCTCCTGTGAGTCTTTTGCTCATAGCAAACCAAGTATAATCTGCTTTGATCTTGCGCACATTACAGGGTCCTTCCACGTAAATCTGTTATATCCACTTAGAAGATCAGCTGGATCATCCAAACCACATCCATATAATCTCCTCCTAGGGTTCTAGGGAGTCCATGAGGTGTGCTCGACCACTGGCAGCCTGTAGTGGCGTTCATTAATGCTCGGAGAATGCTGGTAGTGTGAAGTAGATGAATATGCACTCATTGCCAAAATCTCCACCCAGTCTCTTTCTTTCTCCTTCTCCTCCTCCTCTGTTTTTGGCTTTGTGAAACATATTCTCTAGCAAGACCAAAAGACACCATTTTGATGGGAAATGAATTGATTTTGGTGGCAAATGAAGGCCAAGTGTCATCAGAACAATATAGGCTTGCTTTTGGAAGTGACACATAAGGAACCTGAAAGGGCACGTGCGAGGCGCATGCCCTTTTCCATTAAGTATGTAACACCTGAGCAACGAAGAGATCCTATTGTTGATGGATTATAAGTCTGGGAGTCGAATTGTGAGAAATTGAAATTCAGGACTTAAGTTAAAATGGATCATAAAGTTCAGGATTTTTTTTTAAGCTTAGCCAAATATATAATTCCATGCTTGTATAAGCACTTATGTATTTTACTTGCCAAGACAAGCTCAGGGCTGCCCAAAAGCCATAAAAATAGGTCCATTTGGACCTTGATTTTAGGCATGAACTGCAGCCCAAAAAATAAGAATTTTGTTATGGATGTGGCAAAATTAAGAAGATTAGAATGAAAAATCAGTATATTGGAGTTGCAATAGTTGAATACTAGAATCTGGCGTCTGAACCTTTTAATAAAAATTATGTTAAGTAAATAACAAAAGTTAGAAGGACTCGATTTTTTTTATGTTGTGGTTAGCAACCACAAGAAGAATGCACAGATAAAAAATGGGATAGAAAAGGCGGGATGAGAAAAAGTGCAGATGGAAAAAATGGGTAGGAAAATGCAAATGATTTGCCTCATACACGGATATATTAGAAGTTGGCGTTATAGAGTACAACAGATAAAAGCAAACTAGTAAATAATCAATTAAGATAGAATATAAGTAATAAAAACCTTTGTATGCTCTTATAGAAGCATTACTTTGACACATTTGAGAAGAGGGGGAAAAAGAAAAATTTTGAGGGCAGACTCCCACGATGCAACATGAACAAAAGTTATGAAAAAAGAATCCGACAAAACTTGCAATAGAACAGCCTATACAGGAAGGCTTGGCACACGACGATTTACATGAGTAATTGGATCAAAGACCTGATAATTATATTTAATGGTTATGAATGTCCTGTTACTCCAGAATAACAAATTAACAACGCTGCCAGTCCCATGTGGTCTAGCGATTTTCCCTTCCCATAAAGTTTTAACATGAAAAGAACTTGAATGCATCAGCGAATTTACTTGTATTATTATCATCCTCATTTTTATAGTTGAAACTCTCTGAACTTTCATGAATTCCCTCATTTCTCAGGTATCCAGACGAAAAAAGCTCGCCGACCTGTTGCCGAAGCCAAACGTTGTGACCATGCCCTTGGCCAGCTTAGGCAACATAGTTATTTCATTGCAAAATTTAGCTGATTTGGAGTGGGCATGTATCCGGAGAAGCAAGTGTGTTATCATGCCTAGTCCAAGAGACCGAAGCTATAACACGGAAATACCACCTAACACTGGCGGAACTTGGTAAAAGAAACATATTTCCGAAGTAAAAAGACACCATTTTTGCATGACTATGGAACATAATAACAAGAAAAGAAAACATGAGGTCAAAAAATGTTTCGAATCATTTGATTACCAGGCGTATTACCAGGCAAACGTCTAAAGAATTTAAAAAATGAATTAGATGACGGTGAATTTGCTCATGTCCCATACCATCAATATGTAGATATGTCGCTGAGCCCAACTTGTTGAGGCATTGTGCATAAATCCAACCTATAAATCAGTTTTCCATTTGCTTCTGTAATGAACTGTAAATTTTTGCTATCTGGTAATTCATTGTAGCAAGCAAAGATTAATTAGTAGCCTTTATCGGCTGGCATACACTCCAATGTTATTTACGACCCCAACTTCATTGAAGCAAACTTTGAGGCCACGTCCATAGCCTCATCCACACGAGAAGCATCACTTCCCTGCGTAGTTAGATCATGATATATATTTAGTATACATTCATTGTAATCAGAGCTTTTTCTTTGTGTGTATTTATTTGCATGACAGTCAGAAAAAATAGCTCACCTGGCCCTGAGCAATACCATTCTTCCCACCACCACCTTTTCCCTTCAGAGGCCCCATAGCAGCAGTCAGCCACTCCAACACTACCAGGCCATCCTTTGATTTAGGCACTCCAGCATACACCACTGCCTTGTTCAATGTTTCATCCGTGCTGAACACCATTATAGCTAATGCCTGCAGTTACTTAAGAGGTAATAGAAAGAAGGTGCATAGATACATACAAGGTAAAGTTTATAATTTGGTCCTACCAAGAAATGACAATTTTACCTCCTCACATATTGCACTAGTTAGCTTTACTTGCATGAGGGTATTTCTGTAATTTATCATAACCCTTAATGCACCTTATGTAGGTATGTACATATGCATGTATACCCATGTATGATCTAACTGTTGCTATTGCAAGCTTCAGGGAAGGCATGACCATTGATTATAACTGGCAGTTGAAAGAATAAGGATAATGTGAAGTGTTTCTGCTCTCAGGAATAAGAAAAATGTATACACAAATTACGAATCAACAGTCTAGGTCACATCTAAGCTTCTTTGGCTCTATAAATGCATTTCTCAAGAGAACTGCCCTAGACTTGCAAGGTCTACAACTAACTGAGTTTAAAATATTGCCATAATTTTCTATCCGCAGCATTAGTTAGAGAATATAACTCGGGGAAAGGTGGAAGATAATGACCTTTTGATCCATGACTTTCAGAACAGCTTCCCTAACAGCAGTGGTGTCAAGACCTACATCCACTCGGCTTATACAGAAAGCTTTTCCTTCAGAAGCAGCAGCTTCTGCAATCTTGGTTGCAGCTTTAATTGCTTTCTGGATATTTTCCTCACCAATCTTCTTTTTTGCCTTTCTAATTTGATCCTGTCACAGGCCAATACATGAAGTCTCAAATCTATTGAAAATAGTTGTCTAAAGAAAGAAAAATACGAAGGAATACAGCTCTCTCTCTCTCCCCCGAATTTTTTCATGGCAAATAACTTATTTCAGTATGTGTAACATACCTCCAGCTGGGAGGTCTTGGCTCTGAGATCTGCTTTTATGGCTGCTGGAATAGCCGCTGCATCTATCTTACTTTTCAGAGAAGCAACTTTCTGACAAAAAGAAAGATAATATTAAGAACCTGTCATTATGTTCCAAATAAGAAATTTATGCTGTTTAAGTTCTGTAATGTGGATTTCAACACAAAAATGGTGTCAACAACTAACACAAACAGTAGATCTTTCAATATAAATCAAATATAAAGCAACTAGAAACATGGCAGTTCAGATTAGGGTCATGGCTTCCTGATTGGCAAGGGAATTTGAAACTTTACTAGGGGAAAAGAAAATCATCTTAAAGAATAGAAGAGAAGATACAAATAATCTACCAGTACTAATGAATTCTCAACAGCACAAAGCCTGTCTTTTTATTGGATTTTCTGTATTTCTACATGCTTACAAGAAAATAAATCCAGTATTTTGATTCATTAAGATATCATAGAATAATATCAGAAAGTTACTTGAGCAGTCACAACTCAAAAGGGCTTGAACTGTTGAACATAGGAATGGGTGTTCTGCTGCAACTCAGACAAAAGTTTTATCATGAAATTCGTGCCCCCACTCAAGTTGATGTATGGAGCTTATTCATTATTGCTCTACAAGTCTGTATTGGTGGTGTCCCTTCCATTGTTGGCAAAATGAGAGTTTGGGTGAAAAAGTCCGCTTGTAACCAAACAAGGCAATAAGGCTTTTTTGGGCAATTAATAAAATTCATAAAGGTTAAAGAAATTCTGTGTTAGATCTTTGGATGTCCCAAAAAAATCAAAAGGCAATTTATTAGTTGGTGCTGGTCTCTTTAGAGTCTTAAAGAAAGATTAGCTTGCAGCAATTACACTTAATCACTTGCACAGATTTTTTATAAAAAAAAGAAAAGAAATGTAAAGTTTAGAAGAGTGAAAATAGGGAATAAGAGATACTGAAAGGAGGTGAGGGGTGGGAAGAACAGAAGTCTGTTCTTTTTCCTCAAAATAAACCCTGCACAAAGATCTTCAACCAGCCCAACTAGGCTTCTTATAGAGTATAGACTCAACAAACTTGCTAACACTTCCCAATTTGAGTCAATAAATGAGTTCCTAGATAGGGCATCTAAAATCCCTTGTTAGACCAAGGTGTTGTAGCAGTGCTGTAGCACAATAATAACATGAGAAGTAAATATCATTATTTGCACAATCTTATGATCCATGATCCAGATCATACGATCTGAATCGAAATGGTTTAAGTGATCCACATTAGATCACTTAACTAGTATAGTTACGGATCATAGGATCCAGATGTAGAGATATTATGATCCTTTGGATTGTACAAACCAGGTCTAGGTTGCAATTTTACATCCTAAGGGCCTATTGGGATGCCACAAGATCTCATCAGTGTGATAAGATCTTCTACAGCAGGAATCCAGTTGAAAAATTATGGCAGAATTAAAGAGTTTAAAGATTGAGGGAGCAGGTTGACAGGTAATCCCTAATAGTTAGGGATAAGATAAATCACCTTGACAAGGGGATTAGCTATCACTGAGCCTTGTCTTCCTAATCTCTTTAAATTACCCTGATTTCCTCCATGTATTCTCACCTGAAACCCTGCTGGGAAGTTTCGCCAAGCTGATAAGTTCTTCCGGCATCCAAACAAGCCCTAAAAGCTATTAGAAAATCCATATTTATGATAAAATTATTCCTTTGAATTTTACACTGACAAAAATATCATTGATGAACTTCCAAAACATCAAATTAGCAATGTCTTGAAATTTCCAACTTTTAATCGTAAAGATAAAAGAGATTTAGTATCTCTAGAGATAAGACCTAGAATTGATTTTTCCCCCATGTCTCTCCTACCATCTTCAAGATCCGATTCCTTCTCTAATCTCTTAACTCACAAGAGAATTTTGTTCAATAAACCTGTCTATGTTTGTTCAGGTCAAATAACTTAAATTAAGATGTTCTATAGAGACCTACCTGATGCCATAGAACCATCCTGGTTATTGGACGTGATAATTATTTTGTGTCATCATATGATGATTTCTTACTCATTATTCATCAAATTACAATTTAATCGGGTGCTTCTTATTTTATGTTGTTTCACTACTGAAAATCTTATCATTCGTGAATCGTGATCCAACATGTCAACTCCCTCTTGTGATATGATATCAATTAACAAAATATTGGTAACATACTGACAGCATAGAAAATACTAAAAGATCTCTAATCAACCAGTTCTTTGCCTGAAAAACTTTCTAGATGCTGCTCATACATTTTAATAAGCAAGAAAACGTTCTTAAATCATCAGACCGAGACAGCTCCGAGCACAGATGGCAACAATTTGCTCCTTGAATGCTCACTTGATTGTAGGTTTGCATTTTCATGAAATCTTGATTATTTTCGAATGCAGATTGCTTTCTGCATCACTGCAGATGGCTAGGGAAGAGAAGGCTTATCCAGAGAAATGAATATTGCTGTCATTGTCCATCCTTCTTAAATAAATTCCATTTATACCGTAAGTGGTGGTAGAGACTTCTTTTGCTAAGCAAAATTTCAAAACTGGTGACTAATCTCAAATTAATCAAGAAGAACAGGTCTTGAAGATTAGGGGTTATAAGTTTCACATTTTCTGGCAAATGTGACAGCGATATTCCAGAATTTGCTAACATTTTTGTATACCAGAACTCTATGATAGGCATCAACTATGAGCACTTATATTATGCCCAAGTAATGTGAATGCCGACTAAGCTCATAACATGTAAATTGTGTGACAAGCTATATAGACAGCTGTGTTACCTTCTCAAGCAGGCTTCCTTCATATTTGGATGCATCACTAATTTCAGAAGCAAGAGATGATGCCAACTCGATTGCCTTGAACGCACATTCAGTTGTGACAGCTGTTATTCTCCGAATTCCCTTAGCAATTCCCTCCTCAGACAGAAGGGCAAATGCCTTAGCTTCTCGAGTATTTGATATATGGGTCCCTGGCAGAAAAAATCATCAATTAAATCAAATAGCAAAAAATCCCCAAGGAAAACAAAACTGGAGTTTAAAAAAGAGACCTCCACATAGTTCTGTAGAATAGGATAACCACTGTTTATTATCAGGATTTGCAAGGAGATCTTCCACCTTACGACCAATTGACACAACCCTAACTGGGTCAGGATAGATCTACACAGATGAAGGCAGGCATAGCAATGATTGCACACAGTTATTATGATAATGAACCAAAATGATGTTTCAAGAATTAAGCTTGAACTAAAACATCTTATGAAAAATTCACTAAGAACGTACTTCTCCAAAGACTGCTCTTAGTCCAGTTATCTGCTTTGCAGCAGCAAGGCTTGCTTCACTTGCATATACATCTAATTCATCTTTAATCTGCTGATTCACAATTAACTCAATTTTTCTCAAATCTTCGGGATGAACAGGTTTTCCTGTTAAAATTAGGTGTAAATTTTACGAAAAGAACTAAATACACTTAAATGAAAGGAATCTTACTGTAAATATTACCATGGGAGAAATCAAAACGCAACTTTTCAGGGAGAACAATGGAGCCCTTCTGATCAACATGATCACCAAGAACTTCCTGCATTCTCATGGCAATAAGATCAAGACAAGGGTTAAAAAAAGTAACACCAACTTTATAAAGCATAAACATTTCATACCCTGAGAGCAAAATTGAGCATGTGAGTACATGTGTGGTTAGGAGCAATTAAGGTACGCCTCTCATAGTCAACCTATTAATGCAGCCAAGTAGGAAGTTAGGGACACAATTATCAGTATTCACAGAAAACTCTAAAGAAAAAAGCACATAACAAACTGATGTTTCTTTTTTATTTACTTCACCTTACATATCACTTGATCGCCAACTGAAAAAGCCTTGGCCCCTCCAGCAATTGATCCTATGTGAAGTACAAAACCTCCATAAACTTGAACATTACTAACTTGAAATGATCCAAACAATCCTTCAATTGACCCGGTGTCGTATATCTGAAGCCAAAAGGTCAAGTGAAACATGAAATAGAACAATCTTGTTCGTTGTGGCATCAATGAGACCAACAGTATGAAAGATACATGAATAGGATGTAGTTAAATGATGCAAATGAAATTCTAGATCAAAGAGACCATACTTTCTAGTGTATGGAAATGTTTTCTCAATCAGCCATGTTTAGCCTATATGCTCTCTCTCTCTCTCTCTCTCTCTCTCTCTCTCTCTCTCTCTCTCTATTTAGATAGACAGACATATTGCAAAAGGCCAAATACGAAATAATAATAGATTATTTTGTGTGCCATCTGTAACAATTTAGAATAGAATGTATAAAATAAATCTAAGGAATCCACTTGGTTGACTCCACTACAAAAAAATCCCTTCAAAGCCATAACATATGGCATCAATATTATGAACAAAATTCAGAATAAGAATTTGCATCCAACTAAAATTTTAAATTTGAATTACATAGTTTTTTAGCACACTAGTTTCTACGTTTAGCTCAATAAAAGATAACCCCAACCTGGCCCTTCATTTGTACATATTCACATACAAGTTGGGTTACATGAAGCAAAGTTGTCATCACCAAAGAGGCAGGACTCTGACGAACGGAAATTAAACAGCAGGGCCATGGGGAGAAGGTAGCTTGTCAAAAGGTCAGGAATGGATGCAGGCTAATCGCTTTTAATCAGAAGCAGCACTAAAATGTGAAGGGAAGTAACTCAGGTTACTTCCACACTTCTAGATTTCCTGAATCACATATACTGCCTTCTTTTCCAATCGTTATTTTGACACATTTGAAATGGAGAATCACATGGTTGCATGTTCAAATAATATCAATCGAATTAATGTTCTCACATCATGTATGCCGATTGTAAATGTCTGGATCAAGTTGTTTCATTAACATGGTTTCTAGGGTGGAAGGGGAGGGGTAAGAACAAATGCCATAATAGTACAATAAGAAATTCTGGAAACTTCCATCAAAACAACACATATTCAGAGAACCATCAATGTTACATGTTGGGAGTCTGGTTATAAATCCCCGATGTAGTTACAAGTAACTCATATTTGAAAAATATTCAGACCTCATGTAAAAGTAACATGAATAAGCTAATCAAATTGGAGTTGGCCAGAAAGCAGGAGCAGTACCTGACCGCCTTGTTCAGCATAGAAACTTGTACTTTCCAAAACAAGACCAACATCAGCTCCAGCAAAGGCAGTTTCAAGGAACTCAGCACCAGTGTATATAGCTTTGATCGCACTTTCATGGTCCTAGTAGAAGACAAATATTTTGTTGACAGATAAAACCATGTAAACATAAAAAGAAGGCATTTGGTATCAGGCAATAGGACATGATGAGCAGGCAGTGTAAATAAACATATTTTCAAAACCATGGAAGCATCCTCAAAAAAGTTATCTAAACAATAAAACAATGATCTCTCATATTATTCCGTAAGAAAGGTAGGGCTTTGTTTGGTTGTTGAGAAAATGAAAGTAAAAAAAAGAAAAGCGCAAAAAATTTCTCATGTTTAGTCGAGCACTGGAAATCAAAGAAAAAGTTGTGGAAGTAGTTTAGAATATGTTTATCTTGAACCATTTGCCTATCCGTTATTTTCCTTCAAAATCACTGCCTTTTATTGAAGAATAATAATTCTAGGATTATTTAAAATTTTGGCCCCTTATTTCTTTGCCTCTCTCTCTCTCTCTGTGGCTTTCCTCTTCAATATCAAACAACAGAACCTCTCTAACTTGCTTTATTTCTTTCACTTTATTAGCAACCAGATAGAGCATTCAAACTTTGACTGAGAAATAAGACCAGAGAACAACCAATTTATGCTAGATAAGATATTTGTTTTAGAAATAATTTAGTGGGATGTTTTATAGCATGAAATCATTGAGAGGTCCATACCAATTAAAGCCAAAGTGCTCGCAATGAAATTAAGTGGTCCTAACCTGGTGCCAGATAAACTTGTAATTGTCATCTGTTGTAGCGATACCCTTCCTATGCAACTCTGATGTAGCATCGGCATCCATTACAATAGTGTCACCAACTGCCTGTCAAGTATTCACACAAGCATGTGGCAATAAAGCAATAATTAATATCATAAATGGTTACTGAAAACCAGTAAATTCCCCTCATTTTATGAAAGGATAAAGTTAGGAAAAAATTTCCAGCCATTGAAATACATCTGACCACCAAGGGCATTAAAATATAGTGGAAAGCCTGTTGTACAGGATGCAGCAGAGTATAGTTGATAGTGCTCATAATAGCATGAACTGCTTCTGTTATATCCATCGCCGCATCAATTGAAGTGAACCATTCATAAAACAGTGACAGAAAAAAAAAAATTACAGCATGAAGAACGTGTGCTAGAAAATGGACACATTTGTGGATTAAAAGGCTCATAACACTAGATCATAGATCCAATTGTTCCAAAGAAATGGACACCCCACCAAAACTGGGGCAGGATCAAATATTTTGGATCATAGTGGTCACCAACCATGAGAGAGCACAACATTTAGAAAGGGAGATATTAAATTATCTGCAGTTTGGTCAAAGGCAGCAACTCCCTCAATCAATTGGCGCTAACTCCACAGTAATCATCTTCCAACGTTCTTTTTTCTTCTACATAGTATTTTTTTCCCCTGAAACTCCATATACTAAAACCCTTTGATAACTATAAACAAATCTAAATCACAAACATTTCATCTTCCAAATCAAATAGGTTTTCTTCAATTTTATTAGTGTTCTACTTCAAACCTTTGTCAAAATGAAGTTCTGCAGACAATCTCTAGCAAGTCTTGGGGTTTTACATTCTTATATTCTGTGGAGTGATTGATTATAACCCTATTTGATTTTGATGAGCTCAAAGCATTTGAGTATATCTTATGTTTACTAATGAATTCAATCTAGTGTTTCAGTAAAAATCTGGTAAATTTATGGTTAAGTGTCTCTAGATTTGGTTCAAGATATTTTGGATAAGTTAAGAAGTCAATTTGAACCAAAGTCTGAGACTCGAGTCGACTCCGGAATTTTATGAGTCGACTCCAAGCGTATCAGAAGCACTGGCACAGGCTCGAGTCGACTCCGGAACATTATGAGTCGACTCCGACTGAGAACAGACAGACGAACAGAAAGACCCAACTCAAAACCTGTCAACGAGTCGACTCCTGAAGAGCGCGAGTCGACTCCGATGCTTGCCGAGTCGACTCCGGAGTAGTATGAGTCGACTCCAGGGAGTTACAGACAAAAAGACAGAGAAGTCATTTTGGACCCTGAGAGCCGAGCCGACTCCTGAGGAACGCGAGTCGACTCCGATGGTTGGCAGGTCGACTCCAAAGGAAGCGTGAGTCGACTCTCAGTGTTATACAAGGCAAAAGTCAGAGAGCAACTTTCGGACACTGAGAGCCGAGTCGACTCCCGCAAAACCCGAGTCGACTCCGAGACAGCGCGACCCTAAAAAGACAGAAGATAGTATTTTTGTCTCTGAGACGCGAGTCGACTCCAAGACAGTTCGAGTCGACTCCAAGGCAGCGCTACCCCAAAAAGACAGAAGACTGTTTTTCGGATACTGAGAGCCGAGTCGACTCCGAAACAGTCCGAGTCGACTCCAAGACTGCACGAGCCAAAAGACAGAAGATCGGGAGTTCGGGCTCTGAGCGCCGAGTCGACTCCCAGAATTTCCGAGTCGACTCGAGTGAGCGAAGTTGAAGAATACCTCTATGGATTCCTTGGAATGAGTCGACTCCAAAAGTGCCAGGTCAGCTCCAGATTTTGGGGAGTCGACTCCGGGTTAAGTCGAGTCGACTCCCAGTAGAGAAGACCACTTTAATTCAAATCCGGAACAGTTGCCGAGCCAACTCCAGAAAAGCATGAGTCGACTCCTGCTACAGCCGAGTCGACTCCAAATCGCGTGAGTCGACTCCGATCCCAACGGACACATTGTCAGGATGTGCAGAATGTGCAGAACGGCTAGTAGATTGTGTCTAACGGCTAGTTTCCGTGGAGAATGGCTTAAATAGCCACAGAGAACTGTAGCACGGCAGAGAAGTGACATTCCACTCTAAGAAAACAAGAAATCTTCATCTGCAAACTGATTTCAACGGAAAAGAAGGAAGAGGGCCATTAACTCCATTCAACCAACTCTTCCCAGCATTAAAGAAGTCTCCTTCAGCCTTCAAGTCTTCAAGACATTCAAGAGGAGACCCAGAGTTCGAGAAGCCCTCCTCTACATCGTCATAAACTAGTTTGAGGGCTCTTAACTTCTCTATTGTTTATATTGCTGAATATCTGCTTTCTTAGAAGCTGTATTTTTCTCTTTGTTCCTTCTATCCATTTGTCCTTTACTTGATTCAATCAGGGAATTGAATCAAGGGTGTAAAGGTTTGTTGGTGAGCCTAGGTTGAAACCAACGTGTAAGGGTTTGATTGTGATCCCGGAAAAACAATCGGGCGGTTCTAGTCGGTGAGCCAGGAAAAACCGACCGAGTTCGTTGTGACCTCGTAAAACAACAAGTTGGGTTGTGAGCTTGTAAAACAACCGGCTGTAATCCGAGGGGTTATAGTGAATTTCCAAGTGAGGCTTGGGGAGTGGACGTAGGAGCAAGGGTTAGCTCCGAACCACTATAAATTCCTTGTGTTTGTGATTGCTCTGTTGTTCCTTATCTTCATTTCATTCACAGCACATAGCATCTAATTAATCAACTTGCAAAAGGTGTTAATTAGTATTTCATAAAACATTTAATTGTAATAATTATTTTAAAACCCAATTCACCCCCCCTCTTGGGTTGTCTATCTGGGCAACATATTCAAAGCCTCTTTGGATGTGGAAATGGTAGTATCTTATGCTCGCATGGAAGAGGCAAAGAAAAGAAAGCAAAAAAACAAACAGGTCGAGGTATTGATGGAGGCTGTCGGAGTTCCCATTATCCCTATCACCCTTTTTATATAAACTCATTGTCCTATTTTTCTTTTTCTACAATTGCTAGTGTCTAAAGCCTCCTAGGTCCCTTCAAATTCTTGTCCCACATATTTATTGCCCGTTAACTACCTCCCATGCAAGGAGGTTATGAACAGTAACCTGATGTGGCAACCAAACAAGCCCTAAAAAGTCTCACATTAAGCAAAAGATAAAGATATTCTATCCCTAACAATAGCTCCTATCCCATACAATCCACAGAAATTTGAGGGTTCATGGTTCAAGATAAGCTCAATTTCAGCCATTTGGAATTCCTATCCCTGACAAGGAATTCCAGCAAACCAGAAACCAAGGGCCTCTTTGGATGTTTGATTAAGGTGTCTAAGATAACCTGTGCATTCACGAGTAAGATTTGAAAGCAGAAGCAAGTGGTCTAAGAATTTTAAAGAATTAGAGGTGGAGTGAATCCCATTATTCTAATTTTCAAGGATACCAGAAATTATCTTTTTTGTGCAGTGCCTTATCAAATTTTTGGGATTATTGATACCCTCTGTGATCCCTTAATTTTCTGTCTGTTCTTATCTCCTCCATGACTCCCAGTTGAATGGGAAGTTATCTGAGGATTATTTAACCGGCCAACCAAACAGCCCCTAAGTTCACCTTAGAAACATTCCAATTTGCCTAGCAGCCAACAGTATATCCATATGTCAATCCTTAAACCTAGATCATCTTTTCCTATTCCCATCCCATAATAATTTGGTAATAGAGCAGTCCAAATACCTTTTCTGAATTGGCACGTTATAATATAGCAGACAGGTAAGTGTTGTTAAGGGAAAAGAGTAAGACTGCCTATGGCCACGGATGCATCACATAAAATGCCACAGTTTCAGAGTATATGGTTACTTAGATACAGATTCAGAAGGAACAAAAAAGGCCCAGAAAGAATAATGACTTTAATATAAAATTAAGAATCATAAACATCAAGTTTTGAAGAGAAATGTAAGAAAAGAACATGCCTTGTTCCGAGCACACCTAGCCTTTTGTCTGGCTTCTTCCATCGCAACATTAAAACCTTCGACATCGACTGTTAGTCCTCTTTCTTCTGCCATTAGCTGAGAAAGAAGGCAGTTGGAGAAGGGAGAAGAAAAAGACTAATCATTGCAAGTTAAAAAGAAAGTCTACAGGAATAAAAGCCATATAATGAATGAATAATTACCTGAGTTAAATCCATCGGAAAACCATAGGTGTCCCACAAAATAAAGGCATCCTGCAACCACAGCAATCACACCACATAACAAGACATGACCAAAAGCTAAATATATTTTAAAAAATGCTTTAGAAAAACTCAGAAACAAGACATGACCTAAAGCTAAATATATTCTAAAAAATGCTTTAGAAAAACTCGGAAAATGCTGAAAAGAGAAGCTGATAAAACCTCATAGCCAAATGCAATTGCACATTAAAGATTAATAGTGTAAAAATGTTAAAAACATAAAAAGAGGAAAATGCAACTTTTCTTGTTAGTCTGATCACCAAGGTTTTCAGCACCGGTATACCAATACCCTTACCAATATCTAACTTGAATGGTGTCAGTACCAAACAATACTTGGTACCAACACTCAGCACAGAGCATACTGAGTATTGATTCCCTACCTGTACAAGTCAGTATGGTCTCATGTTGAAAATCATGCTAATCACAAAAATCAAACGGTAAAGAAGAATGGGGCGTCGTCAACAGGTACACAAGAAATAACAAAATAAACACCCTCTGGCTTATCATTCTCCGAGGACAGCAACTCACAATGCATATCAATGCACAACACCCAAATACCAAGAAAAAGGCATTCTTTTGAAACAAAATCTTCCATAAGAAAGAATTAAAAATAAAAGAAGCAACCAGTGGACATAAAATATGGAGCGAATGGCAACACATTCATTGTATCAACTAAAGCAACATATATAAGAAAATCAAGTCAGCCAAAATCTATCGCATTGACCAAAAATTGAAGTGAGAAATTAACTTATAATCATTGGACATCCATAAGAAGTTGACAACTAAGATACCAAGGCTAATGAAGTGTCTTTTCTAAATAAAGCTATATTTTCTCCAAGAAGGAGATAAACAAACTCATTGGCACTCCTAAGCACTTGAGCAAGCTTCCATGGCAGCATTCCTTGAGTTGCTTTCCATGATAAAGGCTTCCCAAAAACCTCCTTGGGCTATTTTAAGACAAGAAGACAGGCCTTTTGAAAGATATGGGGAACTATGGATAAACAAAACCCAAGTAGCATCCCATGTCCGCCCAATACACCATCCCCCACTACCCCGCAAAAAAAAAAAAAGGAAAGGAAAAAAGCAAAAAAAATGTGGGACACAAACTAAAGAAATAAGAAAGGCGGAAATCATCCAACCCACACCAGATGATAACAAATCACTGAATGTTTAAGTAGAAGCCGGTAGCAAATGCTTCAGCAAAGTATATCACATAAATGATTTGGAAAAGAATACAAGGTTGTGACAATTAGACCAGAGAGGACTTGCCTGACCACTCAATATGTTCCCCTGGACATCCTGAGCAGCCCTTTTAAACTTCTCAATTCCCTGAATGTAGGATAATCAATCAAGCTTGATTACAAATAGAGCAAAGCAAATATAAGAATAACAGCATCAGTATAGACAATTAAAACAAATTGACTCCATGTTTGCTAGTTTGCATGCATTTGAATATGAATGTGCTCAATAATGTTATGGCTGCTGCCTTTCTCCTTCATTTTCTGGATAATTTATTTCCTTAACCAAAGATTTTCGCCTTGCTGACGATGAAGTGGTCTGACAAGGATAAAAAGTGATTCAAATGAAAAACGATAAAGGCATTTAACAGGCAGCAGTCTCCTCCCATCTTGTGCATGCATTCCATTTTGTTAATTAATAACATGCATGACATTACAGCACATATAAACCAAACCTAAAAGAATGCGATAAAAATATGCAAGTGATTTAGAAGGATTTGAGACAAAAAATCTGGAGAATCATTTAGGTAGCAGTGCCAGTATCCATGATGCTCACCTGCTGGCATGACACGTGTCATTTCATGCTGAAGAAAAAAGTACTTAAATCCCTCTTTTACTTAAAAATATTAAAAATGAACTTGGTAAGTGCTTTGCCAACAGTGTCTGGTATCAGTATTGGCATGGTTTGCCACAGCTGGCACTTCAAACCATGTTTAATTTTCCCTTTTGGGGGAGCAAACTGTGTACTCTCTCATATTAAACTGCAGGCATTAATTCATTAAAACTAAGAAGACTAAGGACGCATGACCTATGCTGCAAAAAGAACCAGTGATACATGCGAACATCTATGTAGCTACAAATAAGTCTCACATTTTATCAGACTGATCATGCAGCACACAGAATTTAAAAAATGATATGCAGTTTGCTTTTTGCAGCCTTACAAAGTTCATACAGACAAATCTTTTAAGGAACAAAGTAGCAAAGACAAATATTTTACAAACAGAGCAAACAACCTGGAATATTAAACCTGTGTCAAGATTATTTAGACCTGCTAAGGAACATTACCTTTACTAGTGTCTTCCCAAAACTTATTTCTTCCTCTGCAATAATTTCTTCAATATTGGCCTCATATTGCTTAAGCTCCGGAAATACAGCACCCATCACTTTCACAACAATGCCTACAAGACTGGATATCAACAATCATATCATGAGATCAGTGACAAGAAAAATCTCCATCAACAATACAAGCATACACACATAAAGTTGAATTTCCCTTACCTAAGAAAAAAAGGCTTAATTTAGGAGTAGAGACAAGCTAGAAACAAGGACAATGGAAAATCAAGAACCTATATCACATATTTCAGGACTTCATGTTAATAAGCATTCTCCTAGCAATTTGCAAGCTAGTCAACCCCCAACCATTAACACATCCTTTATAATATCGTTTATCATATTTAAGCATTTATCCATCATACAAAATGCCAAGGATATTCTGCTAGTCAGACACCCAGAGACCACCACCTTCCAGTGGACTTATTTGAAAGGTTGCTCTCGAAAAGTCTTCAAAGCAAATAACATGCTTAAGCATCACTTGGAAATTCATGGCACTCATAATATTTTCATTGCAATGATCATGAATTACTGCAGAAATCACGAAACCTCAATTTACTGGAGGAACTGCAATCAAATTAAAATAAGATATGATGTTGCTGATAGCAACCATTTCTGCTATTCTTTAAGCCCACATACCACAAAAATGCAATAAACCATTCTGTAGCAAGATCTATAGGACAGACTTCATGCACCAGATCTCCAAGATAGCATGCTCTGTTAATTACACCTTTGTCCCAGTTCTTCAGTCCAACTCCAACATTTCATGTTTCAACAAATCAATCACTGTTACATGTTAACATGTGGCAGCACCCACTTCCCCTGGCAACCTTGTGAACCTTCTCCAGTTACCATATTAGACAGTTAACACCATTATCAGACTCTTCAATTTCATTTAGGCATTTCATAAAATTGCATACCACATGCCAAGCCAGACCATCATATTGACCTGACATCATTGCCCCTGATCTTATGATGAATATATACAATTAAATCAACAAAAGTTCCTCAATTACTCCTGAAAGACACCCAATTAACATCCAGCAATGGTTCATGAAATCTATCACAGACAGAGAAAAAATGTCCCAGATAGAAAAATGCTTGTCCAAACATAAATTTAAGTGTTCTGTTCTATATATGGAATTTCCACAAGGTTATAACAAGGCTTCTAAACATCCTTAGAATGCACTTAGGGCATGTCTGGGGACTTAAGTTCCGAAATTTTCACTAAGTTAGAGGGGAACAAACAGTTGCTCCCCAGTTATTGAGTACATAAACATGTCCTTACCGGGAGAACATCCCAGCAACCTACAACAATTCCAATACTCATTAAGCTTAGCAGTATTTAGAACGTTGTACGTTGTCAAATATGCACGGCATGTATGATAAATAATACTGCTTGAGGCACCGAAGGATATGACAGAAAATTATCATTCCTACCAGCTAAAAAATCCTTCTTGTGCTTTTAGAACTTCCCTGCCGTAACGAACAGCACGTCGAAGAATACGTCTAAGAACATACTCCCGTCCCTCATTGCCTGAACACAAAATAGTACTTGTCTATCAGCCTTGAGACAGATTTGTATTCACAAAACAAACAAGAATAATTCGAATTCACTTATAATGGAATGACAGAGATAATGGAATACTGTTGATCCAAAAAAAAAACATTAACGTACAAATTAATTATACAAGCATTAATCGGGAACAATGATTTTCAAGTGCCACTGTTAATATTTTCAGTTACCTAAAGGATAGTTATTTCTATGTATGTAAAAGCTCGGAAATGAATTTTTGACAGATTGGTCAACATGTAGCATCAGCATCTCTTCTAAGCAGCATTTGATATCAGCTTCCTGATCTCAAGGTAATCACATTTGATAAATCAGGACACTACTTATTAGAATATAACAGCAATTAAGCATGACGATAACCATAAAAAATGAACCTTCTCCCGATTGTTTCTGATTAGCTTCATAAGTCATTTATGAAGCATTTTTTTAAATGGACCTCTGGCATTGTTTCAAGCAAATGCAGAGATGATGATAATCACAAATGATGAAGCATTATATTATTCTTCCCATTTCTTTATTTTTTCAATTTTTACCATGAATTCACATAAGAATGTGACTATTGGGAAATGGAGGTACTGAAAATTTTGCCATGAAATTTGTGATTTAATTCTACAGTTACAATTGAAGTAGTTTCATATCCTGCCATTTACCTACATATTTCATACAACTCTGCTCACTGCTCTTACAACATAAGTCCTCGAAATGTGGCTCTTGAAACACCTAAACCAAAGTACTTGCAATCTGTTCAAATTGAGAAAATTGAAGAGAATAAGAACCAAGGTTCGCCGTCTCGATACCGGACCCCGTACCGGTAACACACAGCACAGCATCGGTACGGTACAGAATTTTTTTTGGCGTATCGAGTGTTGCTGCGCCATCCGTACTAAGGTACCGGTACCAAACCGGTATAGTATGGTACGCCCTGCACTGTCGAGTTCAGTACGGCGTACCATGATAAGAACAGAAATATAGAAAGTCAGAATCTTTTGTTTAGACCAATGGTATACAACTTTGTACTGAATTGCCTCGTTTGGTCGATATTGTAACATATCAATCACGAACTAGGACATTTCATAGTCTCGATATGGTATTTGGTCCCAACTAGTGTGAACCAATCCTTACCAGACTAAATTTCCTGTAACCAAGTAAGGACCCCACACTAGTTCAAGGCCTCAATAATTGGGGGAGAAAGGGAATTGGGGGAGAAATGGTCTGACTCCCTTTTCTCCCTCTACTTCAAGAAAAAGAGGAGAAAGAGAGGGAGAGAGGGAGAGAGGAGAAAGAGAGGGAGAGAGAGGGAGAGAGTGGAAGGGTGGGATCCAGGTATTTTTCTCTTCCTTTTCATTTTCTTTTACATCCCATAGATGGGTGGGAACAATACCAATGCTAGAATCAAGTCCTAGGACCCAACTACGAATGTGAACAAAATGTGTATAAGGGACATAGACACTCAACTTGGAATTTGAACAAATGCATGAATATTGTATTCCTAATTTTTTTATGTTTTCAATATTATACTTAGTTAATTTAACAATGAATCATATAGTCACAACATTCTTTAGGCATGTAACAAAAAAAAAAGTTAAATCATATTACATTTAAACATTTAAAACAAACTTGCAAGATATATATTTGGTGTGTATGATTCGGTTTGCTACTGGTTACACCATCCAATATTGAGATTGTAAACCTTGGTTTAGAGTCTTTAGACAGTAAAATGAGAGGATAAAAAAAATGATAAAATGGAGAAGAATAAAAGCGACACCTTATATGTAATTTTTAATTTCCTATTTTGCCCTAAAAGTTAAGTTTCTTCTTTTTTTATCCCTATAGATCCAAATAATGGGAGTGAGATTCACCTTCTTTTCTCTTCTTTTTTCTCTTTTTCTTGCTCTCATTGTGCTTCCTATCCTTTTTCATTGCATACCCAAGAAGGGTGTTAGACACAACAAGCATCAAGTAAATGTCAAAAACATCATAGCCGATGCCTTTGAGACTAGGCCACTCTGGATGGCTGAACAAGATTGATGGAAACTACAGAACAGGCCTTTCCACAAATGTTTCTAACATAAGAATGTTAGTCTTTATCATCTTGAATTTGCTGGCACAGTGAAAAATTATACAAACATGAGAGAAAATTAAGAACAGCCTACAAGCTTCGAAAGGATTCAGGGTAAACAACAAAAACAAAGAAACACTTTGGATGGTTTAACTAGAGATTTTTTGCAAACTTGAAATAATTCTATTATCATTTTCTGAAGTTGTAGTCTTGTGTACTGTCTAAACTAAGCATAGTTTTTTTCAATTTAACTAGTATGCCTGTATAGTAAAAGTTGAAACTAGAAGTCTAGAATGAAGGATATTATGATGAGAAATATAAAAATACATAACATGCTAAACATTTACCAGGACGAGAACCATCCGCAATAGCAAAAGAAAGAGTCCTTATGTGATCAGCAACCACTCTGTAAGCCATATCAACTTTGTCAACATCATCTAGCCCGACTCTTCCAGAGTATGGCTGAGCCCCTGTCAACTGTAATCATAAGAAAAAAACAATAAATAAAAGAAATAGTTACGAATGAGACCTCGTGCTTATTTTTGAACTGAGTTCTCATCACAACAAATAAGTACAAGTTTTGAATCAAAAAGGCTGATTGGATTATAAACATACTTGCTGGATAGCGTCAAATATGGGAAAGAATACATCAGTGTCATAATTGCTCATTTTGTTCTGAAGAATTGAAGTCAAACGTTCAAAACCCATTCCAGTATCGACATGTCTCGCAGGTAAAGACCTTAGGCTGCCATCAGCTTCCCTATTGAACTGCAGAAATATCACTGGAGGTTTTAAATACATTAATGGAAAACAATTCTTCCATAAGAAGGACAAAAAAGAACAGTATCACGCAATACACAATCATGAACTGAAAGACAGAGTCAGATGGTAAACCTGAATAAACACGAGGTTCCAGATTTCAATGCAAGTAGGATCATCATTATTGACCAACGAAGCAGCATCTCTGTTACCAACGCGATCAAAATGAATCTCAGTACAAGGCCCACAAGGGCCAGTATCGCCCATCTCCCAGAAATTGTCCTGTTCGAGGTTCAAAACAGTACAAGAAAATAAAGATGAATACAAATAAGGTGTGCATTCAAGATTTAACATTCTATCATCTCATCATGCAAATTCAACAATAAGAAAAATAGATTACTAAAACAAATTTAAAGAGCATCATGATGTAATTTAATTGGAAGTCACTAAGAGAACAAAGTAAAGAGTAATATCATCATTAAAGAAGAAAGTAACCAGAGAAGATGATGAGCACCAATGATTACCAAAGAGTGCCACAAAAATTTTCCGATCATAATGAGAAGAAATAAATGAGAAACATGAAAAAGAGAAATGCAACCAAAAATTGAGTAGCTGTCAAGATAGAAATTATCATGGTTCGAAGTTTCATCTAGAACACAAGAAGTGAAAATTTTCCACCATAACTGACATGAGACTCAAATCAGCTTCCAACATTCAGCCAGACCCGATTATGGGTTGTTTTAAAATGTTGTACATAGACAGAGATCCATGAAGAGTAGGAGTTTTGTATGTATTACAGATTATTTTAAACAATTCATTTATGGAGGTTTTTCCTCACAATTATTTCTTCTCATCTACTATCTCAGCTTTGTCTCTTCTTTAATTTCTCTCTCTTCTGTTTTCTTCCACTCTAATCCTCTTGAATGAATCCTTTTAGCTCTAACTTTCCACATTCCATAGCAGAAAATGGTAAAAGTTGCAGACATGGACAAGTTTCTGCATGGAAAGACTTCAGCAGCTCAATTTTGAATTTGGAGCTGCATCACGCCTGCGGCCATTTGTCATACTTCATGTCTTCATCTAATAATCCTCCAAAAATTCTACCATACCTGAAACTTTCACGTCCTTCTCAAGACTTTCTTTACATCTATTATCCACCAGTTTCAGAGACATGCATTTTCAACAGGAGTTGTTTCCTAAATAAATATCTTGAAACCTACAGCAATTTTTGCACTCAGTACTAATCAAAGCCTAGGAACATACGTTAACATCAATATTTGGTCAGTTGTTAATGTGATACTGACACTAATACTATAAGCATACAACTTGGGTCCCATACACAAAGTAATTAAGTGATCTCTCTCCATTGGCTAGTTCATGAGAAATGGTAAATTGGAAGGTAAAATGCAAATATAAATATCTACAAAATGTCAGTTTCATCCCTTATACCTAACATAGTATGGAATGTGCATTGCCAGATAAATGTCTACCTTACCTTACTACCAAAGGGCAATACTCGTCCAGGAGGTAAAAATTTTAGCCATATCTCCTTTGCTTCAGTATCAGCTGCAAGACCAGCCTTCTCATCGCCACCAAAATAGGTGGCATAGATCCTGTCTGCAGGCAACTTATAGACCTGAGGACAAATCAAACAATAACAGTAACTATCAGCTGATTTTATGAACAAACTCAGACAGACCAGACTCCGCTTGCAAAATTTTCTCAAATTTAGTGAAGGTGAAAGCTAGAACATTCTAAACATCTACACACACACACAAAAAAAAAAGACTCTTTCCAATATCACGGTATCTGCATGATGTAAAAGGAATCCTTTGTTCATTTCCTTTGACGCAAACGAACTGTAAATTCGAATTATGCAAAAATGAAGCTCGCAATTTCGCAGAACTAGTTCCACTCAAGGTTTTAAAAAGATCGATAAGCAGAAATACAGAATTTTTCTTTTCCAACAGTATAAGAAATTTCACAGTAAAAAATATGGAAACAAAGAATTCATATTGACTGAGATCCGGATGTGGAAACTTCTTAAAAGGTATATCGAATTAGCCTAAACAGAAGCCCAATTTACTTACGCACAAAATCTTGAACAAACAGTATCGGAAAAAAAAAAAGAAAAAGAAAAGAAAGGAGTAAAAGCAAAAGGAGAGATCTTGGTCAGAAAATCATCATGAGATGGGGATGGAGATCGACCTGGGTGAGAAGCTCCCAGGCCCAGGAGATGGCCTCCCGCTTGAAGTAGTCGCCGAAGGACCAGTTGCCGAGCATCTCGAAGAAGGTGTGGTGGTAGGTGTCCTTGCCGACGTCATCGAGGTCGTTGTGCTTCCCGCCGGCGCGGATGCACTTCTGGGTGTTGCAGGCCCGGGTGAGCTTGCCGAGGGGGTTCGCCGGATTCACGGTCCCGAGGAAGATGGGCTTGAACTGGTTCATCCCGGCGTTGGCGAAGAGGAGGGTGGGATCGTCCAAAGGCACCACCGGACTCGAACGCCAGTTCACGTGCTCCTTTCTCTCGAAGAACGAGATGAAGGTCTCCCTCACCTTGTTCCCCGACCACTCCATCGCCGCCCCCGGTGGTGGTGTTGCCTCCTTCGTCTCCGCTACCGGCGGATGGGGAGTGGAAGCGGTGGAGGAAACCCTGACCCTGACCCTGACCCTAACCCTTGGAGAGAGGAGGAAGCGGAGCGGCGGGAGAACGTCGGAGAAGACCATGGCCGAGGCCGGCCATTTAAAAGATATTTATACGTGGACGGAGATTCGTTCGTCCATAGATAGAACACGATTCTCAAAGTTTCCACCAATACTTGGTCAATACTCAAATAGGGATCAGTTAGAGCCCTGTTAGGGGCACTCTGACCAAAGAAACTATCAACGTACACCAGAGGGTTTTATTTTTTTATATGAGTACCTTGTAAAAATGTAAATTTGCATAAATATTTTTTTGAAATTTATATTTATTACTATATGCTTATAAAATACTGTTTTTATATAAATGCTCTTAAGATAACGAATTTACTAAAACCGTCAATAAAAATTATATTTATTTTAATTAAAAATAAAATAAATTTTTGAAATTATCTTTTTGTTTTCTATTATGATCGTCTTAAAATATTTTTTTTGCACATCTATCCATTACGAATATTTTAGTCATCTTAATTTAAAACTATTAATTTTTTAATGGCGTTTGTTGCCGTAGATATATACATAAAATAAGAATGAAAAAAAGTAGAATAGCAAAATAAGTGTTTTACGGGGTACACATGCAAATATTAATTTTGAGAAGAAGGTATTCATGCAAAAAATTCTACCGAAAAAAAAAAAACCCTACTACCCCAAAAAAAAAAAAATCTCAAGTTATCTAATTTTCCTTTTTTTGGGTTAATCTAATGACATTTTGAATTATTCTTGGCATAATAAATTAATTTGATCGTGAATTAAATTTTCTCATTGACTACCCATTGATTACCTAACTGTTATAAGGTGGTCCTTTACTAGGTTTTGCATGGACAGACTAGTATAGGTTACGGATTAATTTGTCATTGTAAATATTTTTTTCTTTATCATGCTTTATTTATAAAAAATATTATTTTGCATTTAGGAGGTAATTTGATAATCTAAATAATTTATGATGAAAAGAGGGGAGAAAATTTAATATTAAGAGCAATATAGATAAATACATAAAGATACCAATATTTCACATATTATTACATCTCTCTATTCACTTTTGAGTTTTAATTATTCGCATTGTTTGTGAACTCTCTGACAAACTTTTCATACATTTTATCAAACACCAGTTTTGTTTTAAGAAAAAGTAAGTGTCTTTTTGTTGGCAAAAGCAACACTAAGATATATCAGAAAAGTGATGTACCACAAATCCATTATCAATCACGCCCAAATTGTCATTGAACACTAAGGTGACTAAGATAGGAGTTGAACATGTACATAACTCTGCTCATTCAAGTTAGCTAACCTCTTGTCACAAGAACATGGTTCTATCTGTGGAATATTAGTTAGGCAGTGATAGAAAAAAATAAAAAGAAAAGGAAAGAAAGTTAACTTACTTTGCTTCAGATACCTGCGGTTTTAAATTGAGCTAGCTGCCATGTACTTGTTGTAGTGACAGTCGTGATCGAAGCCATCGGGGAAGAATAATATCAGGCCACACGACATGGTGGATGCCATGTGAGAATCTCAACTTTGTTGATTCCAAGTCTTTCACACATTCTTAAGCAATATTACCAATATTTGGCAGGTCTCTTTCACTTTTAGATCATTCATGAATCATAGATCAACAAATCCTCTAAAAAAATTTATTCATAAACAAATTTTAAAATCCAAGTTGCGGGAAATTTGGCAGGAAAAAAAAGTTTGACGGCCAAGATGCACGACTTGTGCAACTAATTTGAATATATATGCATGTAATCCTGGGTAAGGTGATTTAGGCTTGAAACTGAGGCTTGAGGATTTTTATTTGTCCATCTCCCTATCTGGGTTTTGGTCTATTGACTTGGATATTTCTGAAGATTGTAACAATAAAAGCATCTCAATATAAGATATTCTAATTTCCACTGATATTAAATGCCTCAAAAAACCACAAATACCACAGTACCACAAATAGCAGGGGATGCGAACTCCTTTGGTGCACCAATATGACATGATCATCATGTAATGTATGATAATTAAACATGTCAGGAAATTTGCAGAGATCAACGAGTCTCAGATCATCGACAAATCACAAGAACGACAAAGCAGAACCCTCGCAGCGCCTTCCATCATCTCCTAACCGTGCACCCCACCAAAATCCGTGACCAACTGAATAATGGAAAACTAGGTATCCTTACAGTCCATACCACTAGTCAAATATGAAGATTATCACAAAAGGGCAATATGATTTCTTAATAATAGATTGATATACTATGGCAGCAAAACATGGAAGAACACAGCTCCTGAGGTGAACTTTGCTATGCTTCACTTTGTAGCAAACACTATCAGGACTCAAGTATATAATAGTAGATCCACAGAAGAGCACAATTGAAAACTACATGTAGGTGAAAACGGATCTCCGTTTCTGGTGCACAGGATTTGTCACATTAAGAGATTACAGATATGAGAAGTTTCAAGCAAATGGTTCCCTGCCATTCTCTGCATCAAGAGAATGACTTCAAGACTTCTGGTTGTGCAATGTACACTTCCTCAAACTCATTGTCATCTGAGAAAAGAAAACAGATCATTACATATCTAGTTGACAAAAAAATCGTGGAAAAAGTATAGTACAAAACAAGAACTTGCAAATTTAAATGACATTAGAAACGAGGTGGGAAAGCATTATAATGTATCCTAGCTATCAAAGAATCACAAAAGGCCACTCTTTTGTTCTAAAAGAGATGATCTCAAATATGCTAAAGCTTCATTTATTAAACATTTCAATAAACAGTTTCATTTAACTAGTACTGACATCCACGTCTTCTTATACCTGTCATTCTCTTTTTCTGCCTACAGCAACCATAAACTATAATGCATAACAAAGTTCTCTAAATACAATGCTGCACCTTTTTCCCTCCATTTCCCTACGAATATGTTTTTTTGACATAGAAATATGTTTTTTGGAACTGCCATTTAAGATAAATAATAAAAGAATGAAACCAGAGTTAATATTTAAAAAAAAAAAATCTGTGAATTGATGACTGAAGGGTAACTCTCATACCGTTGTGCTTTGACCAAATTTTTGAGATGCAGCCTGCTGTCCTCGTATCATCTTCAGTTACTCTTAGAACTCTAAACTCTAAAGAATATAGGAGTACATGGTAGCCATTTGTCAATCTAATGTCATCTTTTCCCTCAATGCAAACTAGAGTATCTCAAGCTCTCACAAAAATAACAGAATCAAATAAGAACATCTTAAGAGTTATTTTTGTCCTTATTCCTAACATGTCTAAAGGAAAGACAAAAAGACACTTGTAAGAGAATTGTCCTCTCCGCTTCTTAGGCACCAAAACAAAAATAAAGGTAACAGACTCGGCAAAATGCATCCATAAAGAGCATCAGTTGTAACTTGTGTATGAATGCGCAATGTTGATCTTCTTAATCCAGTTATAACTCATGCCTAACAACACACTACACTGGTTGAAACCGCACTATGCTTTATAATGTAGCTTTGACTAAATTATTGATAGATGTAACTTGTCTCTCCTAAGGATTAAGAAAATTATTATATTAGCATCTGTCATGGGCCTTACATGGGCTCCCAATTCTACAGTATCACAAAAGGAACATTAACTACATGCAGTGTGGGACATTCAATTTGTAACTATCTTACGAAGGGAAGTATAGCAAGCAGTTCCTTTCATATAACTTATTATTGCATACAATTAGCTTCTCTGGATAGTATTCCAGACTGTATTCCAGCCCATGGAGCACTAAATCCATTTCCTCGGCATCTTTCATATTCAGGAACTTTGCTTAAAGAGGAAACATTTGATAAACCCCTTTTTCTGAAGAACAAATTCATTATCAATGAAAACAGTCGAGTAAAGCAAATAAAGTCTTAAAATATGGATATCTGAATTGGTTTTGCTAAATTGAGAATGCATACTATGTTGAGCATTCTTGCTGAAGTGTTTGCCTTTCATCCAATATGCTACATGTGTGGACCCAATCAAGACTTAATGATAGGGACTAGCACTTTGCAATGACTTGTTGAGTCAAAGAACAGCTTGCAGGAGGGATTAAAAAATAAAAAAAGATAAAACGTCTAACAAGATATTAGGTTTTAACACAAAATATCTTAAGCAAACTCTTAAGTATGCAATTCTACTTATATAAAAGAATGAAGTTAATACCTTGATGGTTGAGTCTCACAACAAAGCACTTAACATATGCAGGCAAATGCATGAAGGTAACCATACAAGTTAGTTGCAAACCCTAGCCCAAATAGTTTCTATCATAGCCTCCTAAAAAATGAATTCATTCTTCAAAAATATAGCCTCTCTATCTTGTAAGAAGCTACTAATATAGCCCCATCTTTCATCTGCAGTCAAGTTCCCTGCTTAGAACTCTTAAAAAAATCTGACCTGTCCAGCAATCTGAAACCATCCAGAAGATTGTTACGACTTACGACCATCTCAAATTCTTGCTTTGCTGATATAGGTGTAAAGCTTCGATCTAACTTTGATTTTCTGTACACTCAACTAAAGTTGCAAAACCTTCCTAAAGTACTAATTCCTTCAGCAACATCACCTCCTCCTTTTTCTTTTTGTTTCTTTCCTTTCCCCTTTTTTGGCTGAGACTACTACTAGAGCCCTATCTTTCAGAACTCTGATAAATCTGCACTAAGTTGACTTGTCCAGCAATCTGAAGCAATTCAGAAAACATCCTAGAGAACCTAATAAAACCATAAGTCAAGAAATGCAAGATAGATTTGATTACGATTAAATCACCTAATGTTGAGCAGTCTCATGTGAAAATATAGCAGAGATCAACCGATCAAAATTGCTAGTGCGCACTTGTATCTTTGTGACTAAACAATAGCCATACTAGGCCCTTGTTCATACCCTTAGCCAAGCAAATTTATTACAAGCAAAAAGCCTAAAAAGTCCAGATAAACAGTTGAGATCCCGCTTTTAACAATTTTATTGCATCAAAAGAGGGGAATATCACTTTTGTATACTGCCTTGACATAAAACTCAGCATGGACTGATGAAAGCAGGGATGTTGTCATCAAATTTGGCAAATAGCAGGTGCTTGAGTGTAAGACAGGTGGGAGCACTGTTGATATGCATGTGCAGCAAAGAAAGATGCCAAACATTTTTCTTTCAGAGATGATTACCTAACAGATCTGAACCCAGCAGGGGAAAGTCAAGTGATAGAAAACACAGCAAATGATAAAGAATATCTAATAGATTGAAGCAAAAGGAGTTGTAGAAAATTCCGATGAGGATCGCAGACCTAGAAGAAACTAAATATGGGAGCAGAAAGGCCTTGGAAATGCAGTTAATATAAAGGGTAAAAAGCTAGAGAATAGCCGCAAGATAGCTAATAAGCTTTATCTAACATTTTAAAATGACATGCAATTACGCATAGCAAATCCAAATAAATTCACATGATAAACAGATCAGTTAGGTCATACAAGTTAGTCATTGCAATACTTTGCATGTAAATGTTGGTCATCAATAGAATCAAGATTTTAATAAATATAAACAGAGCAGAAGAAGAACAAAACCTTTTCTGAGAGTCAATGCCACAACAGCATCATTCTCGACCTACAAATAGATTAATAAAAAGAAATTAACGAACTTTGCTTGTCCTGTTGTTTTTCTACGAAACAATAATCAATTTATGAAAAGCATCAATCAGGGAAAGAAGGATGCTTGTAAAACAATCAAATTTGGAGTGAGGTCAGACTGTCTTTTTTGAATACAATTACCTTCTGTTCAGCTAATGTCTTTGAATCATCTAAGACATCATTAGTTGATGCCAAGGTTAAACGCTGATTATTGCTTGGTTGATCAATCAAAGTTTGCAATTTCTGCTTAATGTCTAAAGTTGTCTCAGTTGGATCACACTGCACAAAGTAGGTTGTCTTGTTGCGCTTTACACGAATATACATAGCCTGAATCATATAAAGGGCAGCATTATAATGAAACTGCTAAAGAGAAGACACTGGATAGAGAAGACCAATGTTGCCAGTAAACTACATTAACAGAGTTATAAAATAAGTAGCCCAACGAAACAAACCTGTTAAAAGTCAGATAACTAGTTCTGCTCATGGGAGCAAGCTCAACATAACATTTTTCTTTTTCCTCAAAAACATAGTAAAGAACTTATTTTAACCCCTCCTAGAGCAGTATAACTCAATCCTTCACAGAATTACCAAACCTTCCTCCAATATCACATCCATTATTTTAGCTTCATACATTTACAATATAATATAATTAATACATACATACATACATACATACATATATATATATATATGTATGTATGTATGTATGTATGGATATATATGTATATCCTTTGTACTTGGACAACTAGCTCCACATGTTGGTTCTAGCACTTAAGAACTGGTTTACTAACAGCCAGCATATTCTTTAAGCTTAAAAGAAAAACGTCCTACCTAGTTCAAGTAGGTTCCTCCTTTCTACCAAATTATGCCTTGCGGAAAAGAAAGAAGACGAAGAGAGATGAGCCATATGCATTTTAGAATGAAATAAGCACTAAAAAGTTGAGTTTTGGAACATTTAATAGAAAGTAACATGTGGCTTAATATATAAAAAAGAAGTGCTGAGAAAGAAAATCTATTGTTAAATGTAGACATGGAACACACTGATATGGAACATGGTTGAGGATATGCTGCATCAGTTATTCATCACGATTTACACATGCCAGCAAATAAAAGTAAAGTAGGAGTATGTGAAGATCAGTAGATACCATTTTCAAAAGACAGCTGCAAGGAAAATTAAATATATTTTAACTTCTGATACAAACAGCTAAGCAGATAAGCTGATTGTCCTGGTCAGGCTACTGCTAGACAAGCTGTAACGTAAAATCTGCATCATAGATTATAGAGAACATATGAGAAACATCCATAATATGATATACTATTTCCAGTGTTGCAAGATGACATGAGAATCAACTATAGCAATATGTACAACTAATTATTTTTAAATCTTTTAATTTTAGACATGGGAAGGGAAGTCAAAAGAACAATTCTTTGCAAACCCAATAGATCACCAACATATCATTTCTTTACAAAAATGAGAGACATAAAAATGATCTCTTTTTGTACAAAATATCATATAATTTGACAAAAATTTGACAAACTAATCAAATAATTGCTTCCATAGAAAAGATTACAAGTTTTCATGTGTACACACAAAAACCTAAATAGAAACATATAGGTAGAGAAAAGGGGGAATGAAATTAATAACCAGATGTTTGTTCTTTGGACCATTCCCAATTCCTTTTGCATTCTCTGCTGGTGGCCTGCTGCAAAATATATATTCTCGCCAAAATTTACCTTTGGAAAACACTTAACAAGTAATGCAGGCCATTCAAGACATTTTTAGCTGTAACACTAGTACACTCCCATCACCTTCCACTGCTCACTAAAATGACGATCCTTCCCTTTAAAGTTGACCATTTTTAAAAGCATCAATCCATCTATCTCACCATTGACGAAGTATATAACAAAAAAATAAGACAGTTATGCCTGAAACCAACCTTCAGCATCAGCACTGCACCAAAAGCCCAGCTCAGCCACCAAAAACAACTACACTAACAGTGTGATGTGACCTCTTACTGATTAGAATCTAGGGTGAAAACGAATAGGATATTAGTTTATCCACATTTGTAACCATATTTTTCAGATCGATACGGATTCGGATATTAAACGGATACCAAGATTGGTATCCATATTTGTTCAAAATGGATATAGATACGAATCAGATATTAAGCTTATCTATATTTGTTTTAGATGAAAATAGACACAAGTCAGATATTAGATGTATCTATATTTTCTCTATCCGAATAGAGATATAAGCCGGATATTATTTGAATATAAATCGAATTTTGTCAAATGAAATTCTATGAAAAAATAAATAAATGACATAATTATAAAGGACAAGTACGAAATCCACTATCAAGATTACAAGCAATGCACTATAACCAGGTGATGGTCTAAGACATAATTTTAAACTTGCATAGAAACCAATTTGACCAAAGGTTTGGATCACTAATCCAACCTGATTTGTGTTAAAAATATATTAAAAATTAAAACTATTTAAATAATGTATGATATAAGTATTAAAAGTTTTCTATATTAAATACCATTTTTACTTTTAAATTGTAGCATGAATAAAAAGAATCATGAACTATCTATTTTAAAGAACTTTTAAAATATATATACATAGGACTATGTTGAACTAAGTAATATTTTTAAATATTTTAAACAAAAATATTTTTAAAATATTATATAGAATAAAATGAAGTTATCATTTTAAATTTTTTCTCAAGAAGAAGATAATTGAATTTTCATGAAATAATTAATTAATAAAATATGAAATACCATAAACATATTTGAGATGACCATATTTTATAATGTGAACAAATTTTGATTAAGTACGATAAACCATAACTATGTACTAGAAGTGAATGCTGCCATGGTGGTTGAGTGGTAGGCAAAAATTCAAAAGGTCTTGGGTCCGATCCATTGTATAAGTTTTCACAGAAATTTTTCCTATTATAGATGCTTGTAGACTTTTTTAACCGGATATCCAATCTGTATCCAATATCAAAAAAAAAAAAAAACTTAATATCCAAATTCGTAGAAACCCAATGTACGAATCCATACCCAATATCTGAAAAAAAAAAAGCATATATAAGGATCTGTATCCAAATCTAATTGAATACAAAGATTTTATCCAAATCTAATCCGAACTAGATACGGCAATGAATTCGGTTGGGTAATATCTGACCCTTTTTCATCCCTATTAAAATTTTTTTACAGGTGATGTTAAGGCTAATCTGGATTACCAGATTTATTGGAAGTTTTATACATCTGTTTTCCAGAAATCTACCAACAGATATAGACAGATGCACAACTTTTGTTTGAGGATCATGGAAAGGTTTTGTTGTTTCCTTAGGGGGCCATGATCGATAAGGGACGGAACTAGCATTTATAGGTCAATTTATGAGCATTGGCAAGGGTTTATTTATGGACTATTACCTGGTTTTTTGACAGGTTTGTGAAGAACAGCTGGCAATCTCAGGAAAGGCTAGAAAAGAAGAAGAAGAAGAAGAATGGTAGCCACTTAAACCTCATAGAAAACCTTACAAAAAACTCTATCCTCTTCAACTGCCAATCTATTTACATAATAGCCACTCTATCCTCGTCATAACACAAAGAAGCAAACCACTTGTTAGAAAGGACTCCTATGAAGCAAAGAAATAATACATGGCATCTCTAAATCGCTTCTAAATCTCAATAAAAAGGAAAAAATGAAGAAATTTGAAAGAGAAGATCAGAGTGTATTTCTTAATGTCCTTTAGATAATAAAATTGATTGATTAACTAAATTTCTTCTATAATCTACCAAGATTATAATGGATCCCTAATTTGATGGACCATGGACCTTCTCTGATATTTATGAAAGCACATGAAGCCAAAAGTTCTCACTGTAGATGACTGTGTCATCACTTCTGTTGCATGTAGTTCAGCCTGAGATTACCATATTTACATGTGGCCCCTCTAACCACCCTGGATAAGGTCCATGTATCTCTTTCTCTGGTGATACATAGATGATTGCTAAGCCAAAGCAAAATTTTCATGTTCACGTTCATGATCAGTTAGCTTGTTCATCAAAAAAGTATACTTTCAGCCTTCATATCATATGGTATATGTGTTAGCTTAAACACTATGTTCCAACCTTCAACCAAACAACCATGAGTTTCTTGACAACAGGTGTGTGGTTATCATGGAAATGATATCACAGAACACCTGATCCTTGACAACCCAGTAAAGAAAGAAATTAGGAACTGGTGCTTCGTGACTAAATGCCTCCCAATCCATATTTAGTTCATCTTATCCACTATGTATGTGGGAAAACACAACACATGAATTATCTCCATTCCGCTTGTAACCTAACACTTATATTCCAACTTGACTTTTTGGGAATTTTGTGGAACCAAAGATGAAGGGGCTGGATCCTAATCATAACATGATTTCTTGAATTGGACACTCTTGGCATTTGCAATGACAGCTTCAAGTTTTGCACTTCTCCTCATGGCAAGATCTCTCAATACAATGTTCATGATTTTATAAGAAGAGCTATAATACCAGGTATGATGTAGACTCCTATGATGAGGATCATGCACAAATAGTAGAAACATAATAGACCAACATTTTTTCCTTTTTCTAGTTCAATATATCAGCCAATACATCTGAAAGTCTCCATCCTGCTCAAATTTCCCTGCCTGCCATCTCAAGCTGAGATAAACCAAGATCTCAGTTTTTCTCGGTTCCAGTCACCCAATGTGATGATTGATACCGCAGCTTTTATAGGCATTGTCTATGATAAGCCTTTCAAGAGATGGAGACAGACATTTAAAGCATATCAACAAAGTTTTCCACATGGAACGCTGATGTTTGTTGCTTAATAGAAGTTGCTTCCATTTTCTCAAATCTTGATACACACCACCATTACTATTATTATTAAGTCATTCAGTACAATGCTTATTGGCAACCTACATTAATTTGTCATTTATGTTCTTCGAAGGAACTCAATCTTCAAGGAGAATTATTGACATCAATCTTCTTCCGCGCAGCAAGAAAGGCCATTGCCAAAATCTAGGCAAACAATCCAACCACTCCGCAAATTGGTGGAGAGGATAATGATTCCATCAACCACTTACAAAGAACAAACACCATCCAATCTCTTTTTGCTAAAAAATCACCGTCAAAATTTGGAACAAGGATTAATTGTAAACCACAAATTTCTAGCGATCATTAGAACAATGACAGCAGCAGAACACATAGATGAATTAAAACAATCAGCGCCACAAAATATATCCAATTATCGCAAAAATTTGAATGCCGAAAATAACAAAAAAAAAATGTAATCCACAACAAATGCAAGTAGATGGAAGACTTTCTGCACGCCAAAATAACATAATTTCCCAACAACCATTGGCAAAAATTAAAGGGAAAAGATGAAAGAAATCGAAACGAGGCTGGGAGAGAGAGAAGAGACCTTAGAGCGATCGGAGAACCCGTAAGCTTGGAGGAGATGGAACTCTAGGTCTTGGCTTCCAGATCTGATGGGATAGATAGGAGAGAGGAGATGGAAACCTAGGTCTTGGGTTCGCGATAAGATGGGATAGATAGGAGAGAGGCCGCGATGGAGATCGGGGAGGAAGCTTGGAAGAGACGAGAGACGGGCGTCGTCAAGATCGGTAAACCTGAATAATTTTGTACTCCAACGAGGGATTTGTGCTCTGAGGATGTATATGTATGTATGTATGTATGTATGTATGTATGTGTGTGTGGGTGTATACGTACATATATATACATACATATATACATACATATACATATAAATACGCGTGTGTGTGTGTGTGTGTGTGTATATGGAACCATGACGTGTACGAAGTAATCCCATGCGTCACATCAATTTTTGACCGTCACAGGGGATTGGTGAGCTAGGAAAGAAAACGAGGGGTGTTAGATAATGGTAATCCAATTAGTAACAACTTTCTCACTGGTATTTTAATTACATTTAGATCTATATTCTTTGTTTTACATATGGATTGCAAATGATGGAAGTATGAAAAGTCAAAATTGCTGGTTGTACTTGCTAGAGGATTTCGACTAAACTTCTATTTACAAAGTTCATTTAGAGACACGATTAAAAATGATAAGTATGATTTTGTTGCGCATACTAAATTATATGTAACATATGGAACGAAGAATTACTAAATGTTATTTCTTGAGTTAATAGTTCCACTAATATTTCCATATAGACTGCAGCTTGTTTTACAGTATCTATATAGAACATGTGAAATGAAGAATAACTAATAGTTCCATTTACAATTCTCCAATTACATTTGCATCTACCCTGCATTTCCAAATAAGACTGCAAATTATCAGTAATCTTCAAATAGAGCATACATATGAAAGAAGATTTATTGATAGCTTCATTTCTTTACTTCAGTTATGTTGAGTTCTTATTGTCGCTAGGAATAGATTTGACCCAAGGGCTAAGTTAATAGGCTTGCTGGGATCTCGGCTCGTCTATCATCTGGATCAAAGAGATTGGATGGAATTGTTGCACGCCTCCTTATCGCTGGTCCGGTGGCCACTGTGCTGAATTGGCAATGATCCCAATGTCAAGCACTTATGAGCTAGTGTTGGATGGTGGAGGAGCGACTTTAGCTAGTAGATGCTAGCTCCGACCTAAAATAATAAAAACAAAAAAGTCTATGCATCAGAGCATGGCCAATGGGGATCCTCCAATACGTAAGTTAGACATGACTCTCAAGGAGCAGAAAAAGATCTGAGAGAAACAGAGAGGCAGCGTAAGAGAGTCAAAAGCAAACTTACCTAAAGGGCTTTGGAGAACACAACATATAGGCGAGGGCTGGAGCCCGCCGCCAAGTAGCTCAGGGTTGGAGCCTGCCGCCAAGTAGCTCAAGGCTATACATTGATTGATATGATAACAAATAATATATGCTTGCCCGTAAATCACGCCCGCTCTTCTCGGTCGTGGGGATTTGCTCGAGTGTTGTGTTTGTTAGAAAACAGTTATTGATCACGATCAAATTATTGCCAGCTGGGGGAGAGTGTAAAATGCAGACTACTTTCTGCATGTTTTTTGGATTAGTCATATAGCAAGCTTTGAATGGTCAGTCCGCACTAGGTGGTGAGCTTTCATTGGTCGATTTGCCTCGTTAGTAGATATCAATTTCGAGGAATATCAGTTCCAGTTCTACTCTATCATACAAAAGTGGTGCTCTGGGATTGCTATAGAAATTTCTTTAGCCATGTAGCTGTAAAAGACTGGGAATGCTTTGCTAGTTAGCTAATGGACCACTATGTAAACCCATCCCAAATTGTTGTTCTTGATTATAATCATTATTTTTTGACCACTAAATTGGTCATCTTTAGATGTTATAATGAAAAGTAGTGGATGTCAATGGGAAAGCAATGTTGTTCTTATTGAATACGCTGTTCACAAAATAAAAATATATAATTTTAAATGGCAAGCAAATTTGAATGTATAGAGATCTTTTCTCGAAATAAACTATATATTTTTTGCATATTTTTTTTCTCAGATGTAGATACATTTGAAAAAGGATAAAATAGTTAATCTCATAAGATATTAGTTTTTCACCTAGTTGCACAAGATCAAGACATCAAATGATAACTAAAAATAACCATGTGCATGCAAAATTTCTTATAACTTAGACCGTAGAGAATTCACTGCTCCATGCCATCAAGGAACTCATGTAAAATACTTCCACGTTATAATTAAGAACTTTTGAGCAAATTGAGATGGTCCAGGTTGAAGACTTGGAATGTCACAAAGGCTTGATATTGTCATATTCTTTTTGCCTAGATTTTCTCATGAAAGGAAAAAAGATGGTGTAATTTTAAGATAAGACATTAATCATCCATCTTTTTTCTTTTAAAAAGTTTTAACCCAAGATCTTCTATATTTGCATATTAATTCTTGTCTTTTTAATATTCACGTTTTAATGCTTGAAATCTTGTAACTTCTTGCTTACATATATGTCCCTCAGCATAGATTAAGTGCATAATAATTGAATATTCTGCTCATATTGTTCTAAGGGTATTAATTTTGTATTTCTAGAAAAATTGCCCCTAATTATCATACTGGATCGATTCCTGAATTTGAGCCCATCTTGGTCTTCAAGTAGCCAAGTCCCAAGTGAAAAGAAAGCAAAATAAGCAAGAAAGATCGAGTCCCAAGCCTCATCTGCAGTTAAATCCAAAGCAATATTTGTCATTATATAATCCTTGTTAACCTTATCTAGGGTTTTATTAATGAAAACTAGAGGAAGGAGTGATTCACAAACCGAGAACTTTATAAGAATTTTTACATAAACATGAAAACATAAAGACTAATATTGTATATATATGAAATTTTTTGAGGAACTAATCTAAAACTTTCTTTTTTCGAATATTTAAGTGAAAGTTTTACACTCTTCAAGAATACAAGACTCCCTTGTCATCCGTCCTGACTTTATCTAACTAACTCTTTAGGTACATTTTTCCTACAACTATTCGCCCCACTGTCTTAGGCTATAAAATTGGATATCTAGTTGGCAGCCTAATTAGCCTCATGGTAGAAATGAGAAAAAATAGATATATGGTTTTATTGCACGAGATACCTCACATGAAAGAGGGATGGATGCTAAGTGCTTTCTTGGTTACTGCAATTCTTCAACCAGCCAATGACTGCTGCCCACTAAGAAAGCCCGAAGTTCTGCTTCTCCTTATCAATTTTTCAGTAAAAGAAACATTTTTAATTAGAGATCTTAGAGAACTCGGTTGGTCGAGAATGGCGTCAAGTCCTAACGGCAACGAAGTTGGCATGTGCAAGCTTGCCACCGGTATTTGATCAATCGAAAAGATTAAGATGGGGATTGAATGGAGGATAATGAGTAATATGGATCCAGATGCCTTAACCTTCAAGGACTTTTACCATTGCCACACCATTATTCGAAGGAGATAGATTGGATACAAATTTAGCATTGAGATATAATAAGGATGTAGCGCTGAGTTGCGATAAAGATGCATTACTGAGCTATTGTAGCAATCTAATGTGTAGCTACTCATAAGGTAAAACTACTAGTATGGTAAAACTAAAAAAAATAAAATATGCATTGGATTGATTATCGTAGAGATTCTTTATAGAGTATAATTTCACTTATATATACAAAAATAAAAATAAATATTTAATTTGGTGATTGCAATCTATGTCCTCCACTCATAGTGATGGTTGATGCTTGTTGCCTTTTTACTACCATAGGATTATTAGAATCCATTTCATATTAATTGCCACACCGATACTCTATATTTTATCAGCCCAGCCTATCATTAACTTTCCTTCAGCCTATCTCGACATAGCTTTACATTGGTCGCCTCACTTTAGGTATCTTATAGTACAGTCGTTTTTAGAATACTTTTAAGACGGATTAACCTGCCTTGTACTGTAGTCAATCATGGCTAACTTCGTCTTTTGGCTTGCCAACATCATAGCCAAATCCTTCTTTGTCGGCATATGCTTTCATATTTGGTGGATTTATCATGACCATACTTCACATGACTTTCATTTATTTTGTCTTTGCCAAATTGGTCAACGTTGGCACTTATAAACACAACGGCAAAAGGGCCAAGGGTAGTGATGGTGGAGATATAGACGAAGGGAGCGAGGGCGTTGTAGAGAAAGGTGTAGGAGAAGAGGGACGAAGGAGGAAACAATCATGATTGAGATGTTGGTATAATCAAGGTTATAAAGCTCACTTGGGAGGCGGCAAGTGGATTGGACTCGACGGACTGAGGCGTCAACGTCGGCTACATATCGTGCCCTCCAACCTCGCCCGAACAATGAAATAGAAGAGTAGAGGTGTGGTGCCCACGCCCGTTGGCCCTTGGCCTCACCGGAATAGAGGAATAGAGGCGTAGTTTCCTCGGCCATGCCAACGTGGTGTCCTTAACCCTTGGCCTTAGACCGCGGGCTACTTGATTGAAGCACCCTTGGAACAAAGGCCATGATACCCTCAGAACAGAGGCAATGTGCCTTTAGAATTCTAAAAACAAAGTGTTGCTAAACTAAAAAACAAAAAAAGTTAGAAGTTGAAGCTTTGAAAAGAGACTTTTAGCGACGCTTAAAATCGTCGCTAAAAACCACTCTTAGCGAAATTTTTTTAAAAGTGTCGGCATTTTTTTTTCACTCTGGAATAGCCAATGCTTTGATGATGCTTTTGAAAGCGTCGGAAGGAAAAATTACCGATGCTTATAAACGTCGGTTAAAAGGCTTAAAAAGCGTCGCCAAAGCTTATTTTTCTTGTGTGGAATATGATTGTCTTAGCTTTGCTGGCATGGTACCCTCGGCCCTCCAACTCTTGCCGGACTAAGGCACCCCCGGAATAGAAGAAAGTAATGCCCTTGGTCTATACTAATGGACTTGCTCGCAGCATAGATCTCATCGTCATGTGGAGGCCTCGTCCTTGTTGAAGGCACGGCACTAGAGGGTGGATGGGTGGAAGAAATAACTCAAGGTCGAGGCAATCATGCATGAAGGAGAAAGTTTATTCTTTTTACTTTTATTGATCGCTTGCTTCGAGATCTATGCTAGTAGACAAATCATTAAGTGCGGAACGCTTTGAAATTTATATGGTAGGTGATCCAATGGTGGTTTTGTGAAAAAAGAAAAATAAATCATCCTTTCGAATACAAGAATTTTTTTTTCTCAATTAATGATGTCAGAATCTCAATAAATAGCTTAGCTATATAGTATATATATATATATATATATAGCTATTAATTATTTTTAAAAAAAATTGAGAAGGAATTGTTTATTGGATGACTCTCCTTATTTGTTTTCTTTGTTTTTTAAGCAATAGGTTCAATGCATATGATTTTTAACCAAAATCACAAGGGCAAATTTATTGGTCCATTTGCACATCATGCGTCGTGTTCGTTTGTGGGGTCCATCATGATTTCATTCCAGGCCCGGAGGCGCGTTGCAGCGTGGGACGGCCGTGTTGGGCGGCCTGCCGCGCTTCCTAGCAGTGCCTAGTGTCCGGTGGATACTTTGTTCCATCGTAGGTCTCAGTATGCCATCATGACTTTGAGATTCGGTTTACTTTGGGACTCTTGATGTCTCTCGTGTATCGTAGTCAAGGAGTCCATGGAAATAAATTTTCTACTGGACATTGGATCTAACCCGCGCCTCCGGTGGCCACATCGATTTCTATCCAAAAATGGCCGTTGATAAATGCACCCTCTAATACTTTTTTTTTTTGGTTGCATCGCTCCCGAATACCATTAAATGCACTTTTTGGCAGCGGATTTGTAATCCTGAAAGAGGGAAAGGTTCGCTTCACGTGAGATCTCTCAAGGTTCTGAGCTTGGTTTCTTCGAGACTCCACGGAATAGGTATTTATCTTCTCTTCCCCCCTTCTATATCTTGTTGAGGAAAAAAAATCCTCGGGGAAGAAGCATTCTGATCTGCGGGAATGGGTGGATTCTCTAAGTTGTTTAATTTTATCTCTGCGATTTTACTCTTTGGGAAAGATTTCATTTTTAAGCAATCCAGAGAACTTTAGGATCTCGGATCTGATTGATTTTCTTGGATGCAGGCCTATATCGTTGTTCAATTCATCATCCTCTTCTTGAGTCGTTGGGTCTAATCAGTTACTTTGGCGACTGTAGAGTTTCTGGGAGAACAAATATGATTTTTGGCACCATAATCTTTCAGGTTTTTGGCCCTGGGACCATTTTATAGTGCCGGGATCAGGTGAATCGGTGCTTCTCTTTCTTTTTGACCTTATTTTGTCTCTATCTCGATGCTGTTTGTTGGCCTATCTATCTATGTAGATCGGATTAATTTTCTTTTTCGAAAAAAATCGTTTTCTAAGTTGTAATCTTCTGTCTTCTCCGCTCTTATCTAAGTTCGAAGTCGCACGTCGGCAAGATGGCTCTATTCATGATACGGCACGTAAAAATTTTTACGCTTGGAATTGGGATTTGGCTTCTAGT
>NW_024069014.1:0-85288 GCF_009389715.1 Phoenix dactylifera | reverse complement strand
TTCAATGAACTCTCTATATGATGAAGTCCTTAGGACTTATGTTATGATAAGGAGGATTTATCTTTGAGTCCTTAAACTTGTTCGCGACCAAAATGATATGTTACTAGGACGACAACATTATCGAGATTAGGTCATTGTGTGACATATACGTTGGTTGTCTCTAACCAAGGATGTGGAGACACTGTATGCCATACAGGTGAAGTGTAGGAGTACATTTCACTGAACGTGACCAATTCCGGAACGCTCTACTGTCAAGAGTTCCGAGTGGATATGGGTATAAGTTTGGCCTCTGACCTGAGTCGCAACCTGTGACTAGCAAGCAACTCACTGTACTTTGGTACTGGACTACCTGAATTTCTAATTCAGTGACGGAAGGTCACTGGGTGCAGTCAAGTACTTGCGTAGTCAGTTGTGAGTCGAGATGGAATTGACCCCTCCTGCAAACAGGAGATAATGTCTGGATTAATTTAGCAAAACCTTGGCCAGGGTAATCCCAGTGAGGAGTCACGGGTATCTAAAGTTAATCACATAATGGATGTACTAATTATAGGGTTGACAGTGAGCTCTAAGTCATCCTGGCATTAGGAGTCAAAGGGATTGAATTATACAGTAACCATAGTCCAGGGTTTCAGAATATTTGCTTCGATATATTCGGCCTCCGGACGTCGGGTACATTGCTAATGGTCACATCGATTAGTATAGGAAGACGTTCCTATACTACGGCTTAGGTTCGAACCTATGAGGTCACATGCATAGAAGTTTCTAAGGTTGATCAAATGGCTGATGATGATTAAGAATCATTCAGGGGTAATTTGGTCAATTCGATGATGACAAATTATCAAAGCAAAAGTTGCATTAAAATAATTATTAAATTATTGGAGGACTAATTAGTAATTAGATTGCTAATGAACTCAATTTGATTGAGTAAATTGGGCTTAGGTTGAGCTAAATTGAATAGGATTCAATTTGGGCTGCATCAGGGTTTGACCTAATTGGATTGGGTTCAACCCAAGTAGATTGAGCTTGACCCAATTGATGGGACTTGACCCAATTGGATTGGGCTTGATCCAAATCAATTAGAAGACCTTATTTGATGAGGATTATGAGTCCAAATAATTAGAATTGGATAAGGAGAGAATCCCTAAATTTTAGGAACCCATCCTTATCTTCTTGGAGAAGAATGACACCTTAATTTATTCCCAATATTTTCTACGCCTATCCTCTTTATTTTGGCCAAAAATTGGCGTGAAAGAGAGGAGGTGTGGAGCTATAATTTCTATAAAATGGCGCCTTAATCTTTCTAGAAAGATTTAGATGAATTTCCTAATTTGAGTGCATGGTGCATGAAATAGGGTGGTCTGCGGCTGAATTTTGGACGCATGAATTCCTATCTTTTAGGGATCAAAATGCACGAAATTTAGATATTTTTATCTCTCTTAGCTTCCAAACCACCAGAATTTTTTTGGGAATTTTATCAGCCAAATTAGTTGGCTAAATTAGGTGTGATACGTGGGGGGATCTTTTGGCTATAAAAGACCCCCATGCCTTGGGTTCAAGATATACCATATTTAGAGGTTTCAAAAAATTCTGAAAAAATTCTCTGAGGGCCTCCATCCCTTCTTCTCTTTCTCCCTCATGTCCATCCTCGATCTCCTTGAAGAACAATCAAAGGTTGAGTGTTTAGAAGGAGAAAGCTTCAGCCATTGCTGCGTTCCTGCGAGCTAGCACTCCCGCCAAGACGATCTACTAGGGCTTTGCGTGTACTTCTCATAGAGGCCATTCATGTGCGTGGTTGCGAAGTTAAGGATCAGATCTATAAGTTTCTTCCATCATAAAGGTATTAATCCCACATCAATATTTATTTTGGAGTCAGGGTCTAGGTGATTCCCGAGGTTTTACCCTCCTTTGGGGCTCCTCACGGAGTTATCTCCAGAATCCATTCGATGGATATTCGGAGATTAATCGGAATAAAGTTCTTAAAGTTTTAAGATCTTGATAGTTAATCATGCATGAAAGTTTTAGCATAATTGTTTAAACGATCCGGCATAATCCTATGTGTTCTTAAGGTGCAGATTTCTAGATTTGATCTGTAAGCATGCATGAATTAAATTGTTTGATTCGATTTCTGCTGCATTTTAAAACTTAAAAAGAACTACATATGGCTTGATCCCCCTTATGAAGGGGTACGTAGGCAACCCGATCAGGTTCAGCCATTGTTTTTAAAAAAAAAATCAGCATGCTTAACACGAACAACCTAGGATCCACTTTCAAACTTGTCATTATCCAATAATGAGCGAAGTGACAAACTATAGCCATTTCTACATAAAAGAAAATTGGCTATTAGTATATGAATGACTAAATACAGTAGACTTGGACTTTAGTCTAAAGATACTCCCACTTTTATATAAATTGGTAGCTTTATCTCAATTCGAAAAATTACTCCTAATTCTTTAGTGGGCACTAGAACCCAATAGATCGCATATGGGCTCGAGTGTGGCTCGGCTAACCCATATGACTATTGGTAGGTTCTAAACAGTTGCTTCACCAAGCAACTTCTAGTGATAATTTTGCCCTGGTCTTCGCAGGCGTGTGGCGCCTCCACGAATACCCTAGTCAGGTCCAACCATTAATGATAGGGTTAAGTCTAATCAACTAATAGACGACCAAGCCAAGTGTGGCTCGGCTCACCTGACCGCCTATTGAAGTACACTTAACTCATCATATATTGAATGACAATTCCAATGCTTGATAAGTACCAGCATGTCGCGCCTCCAATAATTCTCAAAACATTGGACCCATTATCATCAACTTAATGGGAGGATATGACTAGTTATCCCCATAACCATTTCATTTTAAGGACCTAATAATTTTAGAGGTTCATAATTAGGATAGATAAGAAGATCCGGTTAGTCTAATTTCTCCCACTAACTTCACCAAATCAGATTAGGCTCAAACCGGTTAAGGAGGGCACCTAAATCAGTCAAACTGATTTTCCTTATAGGCATGGGCTAACTCGAATCATTAAGTGATCCAATCAAAATGTGATTGACCATGTCGGCCAGGTAAGTGAGATCGGTGGAAGGGATATGCTATTAACTCGATAAAGACGAATCAGTGCGAGTAGCTCCCAATTAAAAACCACCGGTCAAACTGCCAACTTATCTTAGACACCGACTGGTTAATCAATTTCGATTTGATTACTTAAATGATCGGGCTACACCTCTAGCCTAAATCAAGTTCCATCTTGGTCTAATCAAAGACATGGACTTGATCCATCTACAATTATTGTAATTGACCTAGAATTTCCTTGACCTAATCTAGTTACTGCTTAATTAGATTTGATCAATTATTCTATTTGTCCATGTATGATTCTAACTTAGGTCTAACCCAATCCTAGAAACTTGATTCAAGCTAACCCATATGCCCAAAGAATTATGCAATGTCAATTAATTGAGTTACAATTCTATTTCATAACACTTAATTCTCAATTAAGTTTAGACTTATGAAAGTTTTGATCATTGCATATTCTTTTTAATTACATATTAATTACAATCTTTCATTCTAAAACATATTTTCAGATCTGAGTTTTTATAATTAATCACATATAATCAGATTTAATTCATGTTTAAGTCATTATATTTAATGTTCATGCATCACATATACATAACAACATGAATTAATACAAACAACAACATCTTATGTATTTGTTTTTTCACTTTTATTTTCAGATCTGATTTGTTTCATTAAAATCAGAGATCATATGAATCATAAACTTTATTTAGATCTAATCTAAATAATATTATGATTTCAAATTTATTTATGTTACAAATCTTAACACAAACATGCATCATATGCATTCAAAATTTCAGATCTAGTTAATCATGCATAATCAGCAATTAAATCAATCATAAAAATACTTTAGATCTAATCTAAGCATGCTCATGATTTCAGATTTAATTACAAAAATTAAAACGTAAAGTTTAAACATGAACCTGGCTCTAATACCACTGAAAGTGGTTCCTATGTTCTTCGGTTTAAGCATGCTGATTTTTTTTTTTTAAACCATGGCTGAATCTGATCGGGTTTGCCTACATACCCTTCATAAGGAGAATCAAGCCATACGTAGTTCTTTTTAAGTTTCAAAAATGCAGCGAAAAACCGAATCAAACAATTTAATTCATGCATGCTTACAAGATCAAATCTAGAAATTAACACCTTAAGAACAATAGGATTATGCCGGAATCGTTTAAACAATTATGCTAAAACTTTCATGCATGATTAACTATCAAATCTGAAACTTAAGAACTCTATTCCAATTAATCTCCGAATATCCATTGAATGGATTCTGGAGATATCTCCATGAGGAGCCCCAAAGAGGGTAAAACTCGGGAATCGGACCTAGATCTTGATACCATAATAAATGATTAATGCTAGATTAATATCTTTTATGATGGATGAAAGTTGTGGATCTGATCTTTGACTTCGCAGCCACGCACACAAATGGCCCCTACGAGAAGTACACGCGAAGTTCCTGAAGAGATCCAATCCTGCGGAAGTGCTAGCTTGCGCAGAATTTCTTGAGGCTGAAATTTGATCTTCCCAATGCTATCAACTTTTGAACGCCTTCTTGGAAGAACTTGGAGGAAAGGTTTGGAGGGATTGAAGAGGATTAGATCTGATCTAAAGACTCTTATCAGGGACCCCTAACACTAATGGCGCGATGGACTTAGAGGAGGAAGTCAGCTAGATTGAATGCAGAATTTTTCCATGCATGAACTAGGGTTCCTCTCTTTTCTTTTCCCTTTTTTTTCTTCTTTTTCTCTATTTTTCCTTGAATTCGACACCAGCTGATGGAGGCCTTTTAATGGTGCTATCCCCTCTAACTTCTGTTGGGAACCCGCCCATGCCGCTGATATTTCAAAAATTTTCAGATGGCAGCGGAATCGGCATGCACGAGTTCGACGTTCATCGCATGAACGTTGTTTCGAGACCTTTCGTAATTAGGTAAGAATTAAAACTTTTAAAACTAATAGGAAGATCAAATCTTCACCTTGCGCGGGTAGATGATCACCGCGAATCTGAATTCGTGGTTTTGGAAGAGGGTTCGCTTGAAGCCGTTCAAACGTCCGGCCTCTACGGGTATCCACACGAAGTAGAGACCGATCAAAGCTTTCTTGTCCCCGGGGTGCTAGCTCCCTTGCAGAGACTCTTTGATGGCTGATCTCCTCTCTTTCTTTCAACTCTTGAAAGTGCTTGAGAGGAGGAAGAAGAAGGATGAGAGAAGAAGAACACCCTTTGCAGCCTTCTCTTCTTTGCGTTGGAAAAGGGGAGAGGAAGGGACGCAAGCACCTTCTTTTCTTCTCCTTGCTTGCGGCTGAACCAAGGGAGAGAGGGTGGCAGCAAGGGAAGAGAGGCTCATCTAGGGCGCCGGCCCTAGTCCTTCTTATAGCCATGAAGGGCTCCTACAATTAGGAGCCCTTGACATTTCCAAGAAGGGGGCGCCGGCCCCTCTCTTCATGTCGCCACCAAGGAGAGGGGCTGATGCCCCTCTTACTTGTTAACCTAATCCTCTTCCAAAGAGGATTAGGTGCCTCTTCATGGTTTAATCCTAATCTAATTAGGATTAGCCAAATTGGGTTCAATCTATGCTAGTCCTAATCCAATTAGGACTTGAATGAACCATGACTCAATTGAACTCTTCAATCCTAATCCAATTAGGAGTCATGTTGATTCATTAGATTAATAATTAATTTAGACTTAAGGAATCCTAATCCAATTAGGATGTTTAATTTTAGTCCTAATCCAATTAGGACTCTATTTGAATCCGAAGTCCTAATCCAATTAGGATTTCTAGGAATCCTACTCCAAGTAGGAATCCAATTTTAATTCAAAATTCCTAATCTCATTAGGATTGTAGGAATCCTATTCCAAGTAGGAATCCCAGTCCTACTCCAACTAGGATTCCCAGTCCTAATCCAATTAGGACTCTAGGAATCCTACCCGAAGTAGGATTTTGTTTAAGTCCAATTAATTAATTCCCTTTGTTCCTTCTTCAACTTCTTATCAATCAAATTGATTTCTTGTGATTCCTAATCACGATTTCAACCATCGGATCGGTCAATACTTCTAGTGTGTGTGACCCCATAGGTTCTATTCTGACTGGTAGTGAGATATATTGTGATCTCTATCACTATATCATTGAAAACTCCTTTCAATGGGTTGGAACGATTCCAACTCAACTCATTAGGGTTTATCGATCATCAAGATAATCCCTATGAGTCCCACCATCCACCAGTGACACCTAGCAGCATGTAGTGGCTACCCAGCAGAATGGAATGATGAACCTCTAGGTGCAGTTAACATGTGATACAGTCCTACTATCGTGGATCCCTACAGGACGGAGGTCATGGACAACTCGTCAAACCCCATCGTCTGTCATATGTCAAGATTTATTCGACTTGAGTTCGATAGTGGAAAACTCTTTCTCCACTTACTGCCCTGGCCAAGGTCTTAGAACTCAGTCTAACAAATCACATAGGATCACTCCTCTTCTATCAAGGTCGATAGATTCCTTATAGGTGCATACCCTACTCCTACAGTGAACTTACTGCAGCCAATCTACACTGCATGGACCCATATGGCTAGAGACCATGTATGTGTGCAGTCAAACTACAATAACCTCACTGTGAGTAGCCGAAGCACCGCAGGTCAAAGGACCAGTCACACTACTGCAACATCAAGCAAGTCACTGACGAGTGGATAGACATCCAAGTGACTTCTTGTCTTGGTCACGCTCAGTACCTTGTTCTCTAACAAGCACTGCACTATCACTTCAGTGTCCCTACACTGTGGACTCAAGTCTCGTCCATCCAGAAGGAAAGTGATCTGTGCACTGATCGGATCGATCACCGTCCTCGTGATGATCCATTGATCAGGAGCATTTAGAAATTAATCACCAATGATACATGGCTCAAATTCTCAACTCTTGAGAATATGTATCATCATCTTATTAATTTCTTGGACGATTCATAGACACATAAACAATATGAATGAAAAAGATGCCTTTTATTTATTCATAATAAATAGTCCAAGTACAAAATTATGTCCCTAGAATCAACAATGTGTCAGCCAATTGGCTTCTAGGGCATACATCTAACAATTCCCACTTGCACTAAAGCCAATTGGTCATATATCTTAGGCCCATCTTCTCAAGGTGGGCTTCAGTCTTTTGCTGACTCAGCTGCTTAGTGAAAGGGTCTGCCACGTTATCCCGCGGAGTCTACTCTCTGCACCTCTACATATTTCTTCTCCACATAGTCGCGTATGAGGTGAAAGCGCCGCTCTATATGCTTAGACTTCTGATGAGACCTTGGCTCCTTAGCAAGGGCTATGGCGCCATTGTTATCGCAGTAGAGTGTTATGGCATCTGATGTCATCACATCCAGCTCTGCAATGAATTTCTTGAACCAGAAGCCTTCCTTAGCAGCTTCAGAGGCGGCGATGTATTCGGCTTCCATAGTAGAATCAGCAATGATCGGTTGTTTAGAACTCTTCCAATTCACCGTACCACCATTGCACAAGAACACGTATCCAGATGTTGACTTCCTGTCATCGACATCAGTCATGAAGTCTGAATCTGTGTACCTTCTACCTTTAACTCTGATGATCCTCCAAAAACCAAGAATAAATCTTTAGTTCTTCTCAAGTACTTAAGAATATTCTTCACAGCTGTCCAGTGTTCTTCACCTGGATTCGACTGATATCTGCTTGTGACACTCACAGCAAGAGCTATATCAGGTCGTGTACATAGCATGGCATACATGAGGCTTCCTATTGCCGATGCATAAGGAATCTTGCTCATGCGTTGAATCTCCTCAGATGTGTTGGGGCACATCTTCTTGGAGAGATGAATTCCATGCCTTAGGGGTAAGAGACCCTCTTGGAGTTTTCCATGCTGAACCTCTTCAGCACCTCCTCTATGTACATCTTCTGTGAAAGGCCAAGCATCCTTTTAGATCTATCTCTATAGACCTTTATTCCCAAAATATAGGATGCTTCCCAAGGTCTTTCATGGAGAATTCTTTTGACAACCAGACCTTGACCGAGGTTAGCATGGGAATATCATTCCCAATCAGGAGAATGTCATCTACGTACAGTACGAGAAAAACGACAGCACTCCCACTAACCTTTTTATAAACACATGGTTCCTCTTCGTTTTTGATGAAATCAAACGTTTTGATTGCATCATCGAAACGAGTGTTCCAACTCCGAGAGGCTTGCTTTAGTCCATAGATGGACCTTTGCAGCTTGCAGACCTTGTGATCTCCATCACTGGAAGTGAAACCCAAAGGCTGTTCCATATAGATATCTTCATCAAGATATCCATTCAGGAAAGCAGTTTTCACATCCATCTGCCAGATTTCATAGTCATGAAATGCTGCAATGGCAAGCATGTCCGGATGGATTTTAGCATGGCTACAGGTGAAAAGGTCTCCTGATAGTCAATACCTTCGCGCTGACTATACCCTTTCGCCACAAGCCTTGCCTTATAGGTCTCTACCTCTCCATCCGAACCTATCTTCCTTTTGTAGATCCATTTGCATCCAATAGGTACAATACCTTCTGGTGGATCTACTAAGGTCCAGACTTGGTTGGAATGCATGGAGTCTATCTCTGACTTCATAGCTTCCAGCCATTTCTCGGAATCGATATCAGATATCGCCTCGTTGTAGGTTTTGGGATCCTGTATGTGATCCTATCTCCCATCAGGAAATTTCCTCGGTATCCTCTTCTAGTATACCTAAGTATCTATCGGGAGGATGGGAGACCCTACTAGATCTACGAGGTGGTCGAGGGACATCGTGTACTGGCTCTTTATGAATGGGTTCATAGGATCCATGACTCGTTGCTTTCAGAGACTTTCTCTTCAAGCTCAATTTTCCTCCCACTGCCTTTATCAAGGATAAACTGATTTTCCAAGAAGATGGCATGACGGCTCACAAACACATTGTGATCCTCTGAGACGTAAAAATTGTATCCTAATGACTCTTTAGGATATCCTATAAAACGAGCACTTATGGTCCTAGCCTCTAACTTGTCCGCCTGTAGTCGCTTGACGTGGGCCGGACATCCCCAAATCTTGAGATGACCCAGACTTGGTTTCTTACCATGCCATATCTCATACGGTGTGGTAGGAACGGATTTAGAGGGAACTCTATTCAATAAATAAATTGCTGTGAGTAAGGCATCTCCCCAAAGGAACATAGGTAAATCAGTGAAGCTCATCATGGACCTGACCATATCCAATAGGGTCCGATTCCTCCTCTCTGACACTCCGTTGAGTTGAGGTGTACCCGGAGGTGTCCATTGTGAGACTATGCCGTTTTCTTTGAGATAGTCCCGAAATTCCCCACTAAGGTATTCTCCTCCTCGATCTGATCGAAGAGCCTTAAGAGGTTTTCCAGTTTGTTTTTCTACTTCATTCTTGAACTCTTTGAACTTTTCAAAAGAGTCAGACTTGTGTCTCATAAGATACACATACCCATACCGTGAATAATCATCGGTAAAGGTAATGAAGTATGAATAACGTCCCCTGGCTAGCACATCGAATGGGCCACATACATCTGTATGTACTAGGGTAAGTATTTCGGTGGTCCTCTCCCCATGTCCTACAAAGGGCAGTCTAGCCATCTTTCCTTGAAGACAGGACTCGCAAACTGGATATGACTCGGAAGTCAATGAGCCTAAGAGCCCATCTTTATCCATTTTGTTCATCCTATCTTCTCCAATATGGCCAAGTCTGAGGTGCCACAAATATCTTTGGTTTATCTCATCTCTGGATCTTTTGGATCCTTTGGCACTCACATCTTGCTCGGTAACATTCACAGATACATCCATATGTAAATGATAGAGACTGTCAATCATGAAACCACGTGCGACTATTTTATTTCTTAAATAAATAGAACAGCAGTCTTTGTCAAATGTAAAAACATGACCTTCCTGTGCTAGACATGAAACAGAAATCAAATTTCTGCTAGCAACAGGTACATAATACAGTCTCTAAGTATTAAACTAAATCCAGACGGTAGTCGCAGATGGTAGGTGCCCACAGCCACAGCAGCAACTTTTGCCCCGTTGCCAACCCGAAGGGTTACCGCACCTTCCGCCAGCCTTCTACTTTCCTTTAGACCCTGCATGGTAGTGCACAAATGAGCACTAGAACCAGAATCTATAACCCAACTAGAAGTAGAAGAAACCGTTAGATTAGTTTCAATAATGAGCAAGTCTATACCTTCTGAAGGTGTGTCACCTTTCTTGTTCTTCAGGCTCTCGAGGTATGAAGGACAGTTTCTCTTCCAGTGGCCTTCGACATTGCAGTGGAAACATTTTCCTTTGTCGTTAGCCCTTTTCTTTTGAACTTCCTTCTTTGGCTTCTTGTCTTTCTTCTGCTTCTTTGCAGGCTTCTTTTTCTTCCAAGTAGACTTTCTCTTGGAACCAGAAGTCAACTCAGCAGCGAGGACATTGCCCCTTGAACCTTTCAAGGCTCCTCAGCAGTTACCAACATGTTGATTAGTTCAGTCTTAGTGCATTCAATCTTATTCATGTGGTAGTTTACTATAAACTGACCAAATGAATCAGGAAGTGACTGTAGGATCAAATCCACTTGCAATTCCTTGTGCATGTCCATACCGAGCTTCTCAAGCTCCTCTAGGTCCTTGATCATGGTCAGACCGTGATCATGGACAGACTGCCCCTCGCGCATCTTCGCTTTGAAAAGCCTCTTGGACACTTCAAAACGAGCTGTGCGACTTTGCTCACCATACAACTCTTGCAGGTGTGCCAGTATGTCCCTAGCAGTCTTTATATTTTCATGCTGGCATTGGAGTTCATTAGACATAGATGCCATCATATAGCATTTTACTCTAATGTCATCGTCCAACCACTTTTTATGCATCTCACGCTGAACATCAGTGGGACGTGCTGGTAATGTGGGGATATCTGAATCGAGTATGTAGCCTATCTTCTCACAGTCCAAACTATTTTGAGATTTCTAAGCCAGTCCTTGTAATTGGTTCCTGTCAGTCGGTTGGTCTCAAGAATACGGGTCAAAGGGTTTGAAGCCGACATTGTATCTGCAGAGAGTAAAGATTCTAGTTAGACTTTTGTACTTGATCCTAATCTGTCCTAAGGTCTTTTAGAACAAACTTGACTCCCACTATTTTCTCGAATCCCTCACACTCCCCTGGTAGGAAAACGGAAATCCCACACGACTAGGGTTTCTAGTGGGTACTGCCGCGTCCCACCGATTTACATGCCACTCACCTAACAGTTATTGTGACACAATAGATGGATGAGTGTACAACTCTTGTACAATGCTTCTCAAGCATGTTGCAGTGCAACTGGTCTCTAAGCCATGAAGACCCTCACCTAACAGTTATTGGTCCATTTCTTATTTAAGTCAGACCCACTGTATAACCGTAGGAATAAAGTCGTCATTGGGTCCTCACCTAACAGTTATTGGTGCCCAACCCCACCTTTACCCTACAACATCTCATGTCTATAGAGAGGTCCAGCCCCCAATGCAACTTGACCACTGTATCCAGCCGAGACAAGTCAACATCAGAAAGGCCTTAGCAGCTCTACTACAGTGGAAGACCTATTGACTTAATATTGGTTAATCAGGTCTTAGTGTTTGCAACTTGAGCCTTTCACATAAGAGAGTAAGATCGAGACAATTGGCCAAGTAAGCAGGTGGGAGGCTCCCCTTACTCAGAGAGTAAGGTCCTAATTAAGTAACCACCTTTCATGCTTTCCTAGACACCAATTAGATCAATTAAATCTAATATGACTTGCTCATGTCGGTTCACTCTCGACTTGATTGAGGAGGTTTTGATTTAGGTCTCAATTGGGTTTGCTACATCACATGTAGACCTATCTACCCGACTCTCATTCACATCACATGCAAACGGCGCATTGCAGGCAGTTATAATCGCATGGCAATAATTAAGCTAAACTTTAACTAGGTGATGATCATGGATTCTAATTAGGTCGTATTACAAGCACAATGCACATCAATCGATCAAGTGGTCTTCAACTCTTGAATTGGTTCCAAGCTTCCTTGATTCGATCCTTGATCAACTCTTGATCCCATCGCCATCAACCGCTTAGATCACCCTTTCATCTCATGCCTTTGCTTCAACTTGATCGTTTGATGTACATCACATCACAGAAATACACCCAGATGTAAAATAAAAATAAAAATAATTTACATCTCCTTTTAGGAGGCACGCAGGCCTCTCAAAACATCAAATAAGATGCATGCAAGCATCTGAAAAATTACATGACATCGCAGATCACATCGCAGGTCATTACATTTGATACCAAAAGGGGTTGAATCCTATGATCATCACCGTATGCTACAATTATAATTTCAGATCTGAAAACTAACTGATTATATCATGACATAGGTCGCTGATCATGCTAATCATGATTCTAAACTTTGTAATCCCATTAACAATGCAATTAGAATCATCTTTTTATCACATAAAAATCAGCATGTAAAAATCAGCACCCCTGAAAAATCTGCATGCAGAATTTTTCAGCATGCATGATCAATCAATTTTCAGATCTAATAAGCCTTTAGATATTTAATTCTTACCTTAATCTACGAAGCCTAGGCTCTGATACCACTGTTGGGAACCCGCCCATGCCGCTGATATTTCAAAAATTTTCAGATGGCAGCGGAATCGGCATGCACGAGTTCGACGTTCATCGCATGAACGCTTGTTTCGAGACCTTTCGTAATTAGGTAAGAATTAAAACTTTTAAAACTAATAGGAAGATCAAATCTTCACCTTGCGCGGGTAGATGATCACCGCGAATCTGAGTTCGTGGTTTTAGGAAGAGGGTTCGCTTGAAGCTGTTCAAACGTCCGGCCTCTACGGATATCCACACGAAGTAGAGATCCGATCAACGTTTCCTTGTCTCCCCGGGGTGCTAGCTCCCTTGCAGAGACTTCCTTTGATGGCTGATCTCCTCTCTTTCTTTCAACTCTTGAAAGTGCTTGAGAGGAGGAAGAAGAAGGAGGGATGATGAAGAAGAACAAGAACCCTTTGCAGCCTTCTCTTCGTCTTGCGTTGGAACAAGGAGGGAGGAGGAAGGGACCCGTCAAGCACCTTCTTTTCTTCTCCTTGCTGTCGGCTGAAACAAGGGAGGGAGAGGGTGGCCACGGCACCAAGGGAAGAGAGGAATCACTCATCTAGGGCGCCGGCCCTAGCTCCTTTCTTATAGACATGAAGGGCTCCTACAATTTAGGAGCCCTTGACATCTTTCCAAGAGGGGGCGCCGGCCCCCTCTCTTCATGTCGCCCTAGCCAAGTGGAGAGGGGCTGATGCCCCTCTTACTTGATTAGCCTAATCCTCTTCCAAAGAGGATTAGGTCCCTCTTTCATGGTTTAATCCTAATCTAATTAGGATTGGCCAAATTGGGTTCAATCTATGCTAGTCCTAATCCAATTAGGACTTGAATGAACCATGACTCAATTGAACTCTTCAATCCTAATCCAATTAGGAGTCATGTTGATTCATTAGATTAATAATTAATTTAGACTTAAGGAATCCTAATCCAATTAGGATTTATTTAATTTTAGTCCTAATCCAATTAGGACTCTATTTGAATCCGTAGTCCTAATCCAATTAGGATTTCTAGGAATCCTACTCCAAGTAGGAATCCGATTTTGATTCAAAATTCCTAATCTCATTAGGATTGTAGGAATCCTATTCTAAATAGGAATCCCAGTCCTACTCCAACTAGGATTCCCAGTCCTAATCCAATTAGGACTCTAGGAATCCTACCCGAAGTAGGATTTGTGTTTAAGTCCAATTAATTAATTCCCTTTGTTCCTTCTTTAACTTCTTATCAATCAAATTGATTTCTTGTGATTCCTAATCACGATTTCAACCATCGGATCGGTCAATACTTCTAGTGTGTGTGACCCCATAGGTTCTATTCTGACTGGTAGTGAGATATATTGTGATCTCTATCACTATATCATTGAAAACTCCTTTCAATGGGTTGGAACGATTCCAACTCAACTCATTAGGGTTTATCGATCATCAAGATAATCCCTATGAGTCCCACCATCCACCAGTGACACCTAGCAGCATGTAGTGGCTACCCAGCAGAATAGAATGATGAACCTCTAGGTGCAGTTAAACATGTGATACAGTCCTACTATCGTGGATCCCTACAGGACGGAGGTCATGGACAACTCGTCAAACCCCATCGTCTGTCATATGTCAAGATTTATTCGACTTGAGTTCGATAGTGGAAAACTCTTTCTCCACTTTACTGCCCTGGCCAAGGTCTTAGAACTCAGTCTAACAAATCACATAGGATCACTCCTCTTCTATCAAGGTCGATAGATTCCTTATAGGTGCATACCCTACTCCTACAGTGAACCTACTGCAGCCAATCTACACTGCATGGACCCATATGGCTAGAGACCATGTATGTGTGCAGTCAAACTACAATAACCTCACTGTGAGTAGCCGAAGCACCGCAGGTCAAAGGACCAGTCACACTACTGCAACATCAAGTAAGTCACTGACGAGTGGATAGACATCCAAGTGACTTCTTGTCTTGGTCACGCTCAGTACCCTTGTTCTCTAACAAGCACCTGCACTATCACTTCAGTGTCCCTACACTGTGGACTCAAGTCTCGTCCATCCAGAAGGAAAGTGATCTGTGCACTGATCGGATCGATCACCGTCCTCGTGATGATCCATTGATCAGGAGCATTTAGAAATTAATCACCAATGATACATGGCTCAAATTCTCAACTCTTGAGAATATGTATCATCATCTTATTAATTTCTTGGACGATTCATAGACACATAAACAATATGAATGAAAAAGATGCCTTTTATTTATTCAATAATAAATAGTCAAGTACAAAATTATGTCCCTAGAATCAACAATGTGTCAGCCAAATTGGCTTCTAGGGCATACATCTAACAGACCTCACACACCCACACTCAATATAGAGGGCACTATCATACCCAAACCAGAAATGGATTGGAATGAAAATGATAGGAGACTAGCACAGTTAAATGCAAAAGCTATAAATATACTTTATTGCTCTTTAGATGTAAATGAATTTAATAGAATATCCACTTGCACCACTGCCAAAGAAATTTGGGATAGACTTGAGGTCACACATGAAGGGACCAATCAAGTTAAGGAGTCAAAGATAAACATATTAGTACATAAGTATGAATTGTTTAAAATGGATTCTACCGAGTCCATAACTGATATGTTTACTCGTTTTACTGATATTATAAATGGGCTTAAAAGTTTAGAAAAATCTTATTCTAATTCTGATTTGGTGCGAAAAATTCTCAGGTCTCTACCAAGGAATTGGGAGGCCAAGGTAACCGCCATACAAGAAGCAAAGGACCTCAACACACTGCAGTTAGAGGAGCTTCTAGGATCACTCATGACCCATGAGTTGACCATGAGGCAAAATTCAGAAGATGAGGTCAAGAGAAGAAAGCCCATTGTCCTAAAGACTACCACCCCTAGACAACAAACTGAATCGGAAGATTCAGATGATGATGAAGATATTGATGAAGAAGGGATGGCAGTGCTTGGGAGAAGATTCAGAAAATTCATGAGAGGTAAGAATAGATTCCATAAAAAGAAGCCCTTCCCTAAAGGTAACTCAAGTAAAGAAAAGGGTAAGGACAAGGAAAAAGAGAAAGAGACTCCCATTTGCTATGAGTGTAACAAACCCGGGCATTATAAGATAGATTGCCCAGATTTGAAGTGGATGGCTAGAAAGTTGAAAAAGAAGAATTTTATGGCCGATTGGAGTGAAAGTGAGGAATCAAGTTCGGAGGATGAAGATCATCAAGACACGGCCCAAATATGTCATATGGCCAATGACGATGAGGTAGATTCTGAACTTGACTGTGATTTTACTGTTGATGAATTACATGATGCATTTTTAGAACTCATGGAAGAACATAAGAAAGTAATTAATAAAATAAAGCTCTAAAAGAAGAAAATCAATCTCTCATTAAAGATAAGATAAAACTGTCTCATAACTATGAAACATTAAGTAGGAAACTTGAAAATGAAACCAAGAACCTAATTGCTGAAAATATTAAGTTAAAAGAAGATGGTGAAAAATATAAATCCTTAGTAGATAAATTTACTCTTAGTTCTACCAAATTAAATATGATTCTTGATAGTCAAAGAGCTGTATATGATAAGGCTGGTTTAGGTTATAGAACAAATAGGAAACAAAAATTCTTAAAGAATATCTTTGTAAAAGCTAAAAATGAAAATGTTACTTGTTATTGTTGCAATAAGATAGGACATAGAGCATATGAATGTAGCTTTAGAAAGTCTAGTCAAAACAAATCAAGTAATAATCAAAAGATTAAATTCAAGAAAGTTTGGGTTCCAAAAGGAACATGGAGTACTAACCCTAAAGGACCCAACTTAGTTTGGGTACCTAAAGTTTCTTCTTGATCTTGATTGCAGGTGTGTCTTGCAGCTGATAAAATGGAAAAACGATGGTATCTAGATAGCGGCTGTTCAAGACACATGACCGGTGACGAAGATCAATTTGTCACCTTGGAACCAAAGAAAGGTGGAGTAGTAACCTATGGAGACAATGGTAAAGGGTATATCATTGGAAAGGGTTAAATTTTCATTGCTCCATCTGTTTTTATAGAAAATATCTTATTAGTTAAAGGTTTGAAACATAATCTTCTTAGCATAAGTCAATTTTGTGATAAAGGATTTAAAGTTACATTTGAAGCATCTGTATGTATAATCACAAATCCTAAAGACAATAGTATTGTACTTGTAGGACAAAGGCAAAGAAATATTTATTTAGTAGATCTTCATGAGTTAGGCAAGAAGAATGGTTTATGCTTAATTACTAATGAAGATAAGAAGAATGAAACTAGTTGGCTTTGGCATCGAAGACTAGGACATGCTAGTATGGAATTAATATCAAAACTAGTTAAGAAGGAATTAATAAAGGATGTGCCAAAATTGATTTTTGAAAAGGATAAAATATGTGGACCATGTTCATTAGGAAAACAAACTAGATCATCTTTCAAATCGAAAAATGTAGTATCAACAACTAGACCATTTGAACTCATACATATGGATTTATTTGGACCTACTAGAACTACAAGTCTAGGAGGAAAGAAATATGGACTAGTCATTGTTGATGATTTTTCAAGGTATACATGGGTTTCATTTTTGGCACATAAGAATGAAGCATTTTCAGAATTTTTGAAACTATATAATAAAATCTTAAATGAAAAGAAACTCACCTTAGTAGCCATTCGAAGTGATCATGGTACTGAATTTGAAAATCAACACTTTGAGGAATTTTGCACTAAAAATGGAATATCACATCAATTTTCAGCACCTAGAACGCCTCAACAAAATGGGGTTGTTGAAAGGAAAAATAGGACATTGGCAGAAATGGCACGCACAATGTTGTGCGAGTCAAATCTTCCAAAGTACTTTTGGGCTGAAGCTATAAACACCTCTTGCCATATTCTAAATCGAGTTTTAATACGACCTATAACTAAGAAAACTCCTTATGAACTTTGGAAGAATAAGAAACCAACTGCAAAATATTTTAAAGTGTTTGGATATAGATGTTTTATCTTAAATAATGGCAAGGAGGACTTAAGTAAATTTGATGCCAAGTCAGATGAAGGTATCTTCTTAGGATACTCCACATCTAGCAAGGCATACAGAGTATTCAACAAAAGAACCTTAGTAGTGGAAGAGTCAGTCAATATCATATTTGATGAGTCTGATAGTGAGTCTGCTAGGAAAGAAAATTCTATTGATGATGATACAGGAATTATCGACTTTGAAAAGTTGAAAATTGATGACGTGCCAAATCAAGATAAGGGAGATGATTGCGTGCCACCACAACCCCAAGACGTGCCAAAAGAATGGAGGTATGCACATGGACATCCTAAAGACTTAATTATTGGTGATCCATCTCAAGGGGTAAGAACTCGATCTTCTCTTAGAAATTTAAATGATTATCTTGCTTTCGTTTCACAATTAGAACCTAAGACTTATGAAGAGGCTGAAAAAGATACTAACTGGATAAATGCCATGCAAGAGGAATTAAATCAATTCAAAAGAAGTAATGTATGGACATTAACTGAAAGACCAAAGCATTATTCAGTAATTGGAACAAAATGGGTATTTAGAAATAAATTAGATGAAAATGGAGTAGTTATAAGAAATAAGGCCAGACTCGTAGCTAAGGGATACAATCAAGAAGAAGGAATAGATTATGATGAGACATTTGCTCCTGTAGCTAGATTAGAAGCTATTAGATTACTTCTAGCATTTGCATGTTTTATGGATTTTAAATTATATCAAATGGATGTGAAGAGTGCATTCTTAAATGGTATTATTGAGGAGGAAGTATATGTAGAACAACCTCCAGGATTTGAAAATCATGAATTGCCAAATCATGTGTTTAAATTACATAAGGCATTATATGGATTAAAGCAAGCACCTAGGGCCTGGTATGATCGACTAAGTAAATTTCTGATTGATAATGATTTTTGTAGAGGAAATGTAGATAAAACTCTATTTCTCAAAGAAAGGACAAAAATCTATTAGTGGTACAAATATATGTAGATGACATAATCTTTGGTGCCACTAACGATACTCTGTGCAAAGAATTTGCTGATTTAATGCATGGAGAATTTGAGATGAGTTTGATGGGAGAACTAAGCTTCTTTTTAGGATTACAAATCAAACAAACCAAAGAAGGCATTTTCATTCATCAAACTAAGTATACAAAGGAAATACTGAAGAAGTTTGGGAATGAAAATCATAAGGGAATTGGCACTCCAATGAATCCTACTAGTAAGTTAGACAAAGATGAAAAAGGGAAGAGTGTTGATATTAAGCTCTATAGAGGACTAATTGGATCCTTGCTCTATCTTACTGCTAGTAGACCCGACATTGTATTTAGTGTAGGGATATGTGCTAGATACCAATCGGATCCTAAGGAGTCACATTTAAGTGCTGTTAAGAGAATCCTTAGATATTTAAGAGGAACTACCACCATTGGATTATGGTACTCGAGAGACTCCTGTCTAGATTTGCTTGCATACTCAGATGCAGATTTTGCCGGATGCAAATTAGATAGAAAGAGCACAAGTGGCACATGTCAATTCTTAGGAAATAACTTAGTATCATGGTTTAGTAAAAAGCAGAACTCAGTGGCACTGTCCACAGCTGAAGCTGAATACATAGCTGCTGGTAGTTGTTGTGCTCAAGTATTATGGCTCAAGCAACAACTAGAGGACTATGGAGTTAAACTAGATAATATTCCTATTAAGTGTGATAATACCAATGCTATTAATCTTACTAAAATCCAGTTCAGCACTCTAAAGCCAAACACATAGAAATAAGGTACCATTTTATTAGGGATCATGTGCAAAATGGAAATGTATGTATTGAGCATATATGCACGGAAAAACAATTAGCCGACATATTTACAAAACCATTGAGTGAAGATAGATTCTGCATGCTAAGGAGGGAATTAGGCATATGTGATCCTTTTATTGAATAAATATAAAAAGGGAGCTAGTAGTCTCATGATACATTCCTCTAACTTCAAAAATCCCATGAAACATGAGTCAAATTTGTTGTCTATAGATTTCTTACTCATATATCAATGTCCCATAAAGAGTTTATAAGGATTGAAAGTAAGGAAAACTTTTTAGAAGCAACAAGGAAGAGAAAACAAAATTTCTGCACTTGGGTCGACCCAACCCAGAACATGGGTCGACCCAACGTTGAGTCGACCCAAGAAAATCCTTGAGTCGACCCAACGTCGGGGCCCCACTGTTAAAAGGGGGCCCGAGAGCACATCTAGGGCACTGTTTGCCCTTTGTCTTCTTCCGAAAAGCCTAGTCCCCACTCTCCAATCTCCACTAAACTCCTCCAAACAGTAGATTTCCTCAAAATCTTGGAGAAATGGGACCCAAACGAGTCGTAGCCAAGAGATCCGAAGAGTGACCCGGGTCCAACGAGAGGAAAGGCACCCTACCGAGCCTTCTCCCGTGTCTCCACGACGTGAGGCACGTGCGGAGGTCCCTCCTCCTCCTTCCCCCTCAGTGATTCTTGCAAGATTTGCGGGGAGGCCGGTTACTACGGGGAGAAGGATCCATTCCGAGTTTTTCAATCAAGAAGGGTTTCGGATTTGGGAATGGATCCAAAGGCAAGGTTGGGAGTATCTTTGCTCCCTAGATGTGGTCATCTACCCCGGGTTGGTACAAGAGTTTTATGCCTTCCTCAAGACTGGTATGGGAGGCTTGTGTCGGAAGTTCGAGGGCTTCGGATCCGTGTATCCGAGGAGAGCTTGAGTGAGCTACTACACCTACCCGGCATAGGAGCCACTCCGGAGAGGCCAGAAGACAAAATGAGAGCTCTACAATGATCATGGAAAACGAGAACTTCGATTTTTCTCAGAAGGTAATAGCTAGTTCTCTTTCCGCTGAGATGAGGTTATTGCTCAATATGATAAATAGGATTTTATTTCCGAAGACCGGGAGATTTGATCTCATCTCAGAGCGAGATCTAGCAGTTATGGAGTGTATGATTCGGGGGACTCCTCTAAATCTTCCGGCTATGATAGTGAGGCAGATGAGGAAGGTGATGTGCAGCAATAGGGTATCACTACCTTATGGTATGATACTTACATTGGTCTTCCGTCAGCATGGTTTACCTCTCGAGGAGGAGGCATCCCAAGAGTCTGCATCACACGGACACGTACACTGCACGGACACTCATACGCATGGGATATGCGAAAGTGAACGGGCAGTGGATTCACACCGGTGCAGGCATTCAGGGTGAGGCACCAGAGGGAGAGGCACCAGAGGATGAGGATGAGGAGCCTATGGATCATCCTACTGCACCCTCAGAGGCTGGACCATCGTCATCCGCTCCTCCGACAGATACGGATGACTTCTGGAGCAGGATGACAGAGCTCATGTCAGCTCAGGCGAGGACTATTACTGACGGGCTCACGAGCCGATTGGACGCCCGGTTGGATGTCATGTCTGCTGATATCAGTGATCTGAGGCAGCAGATTGGAGCACTCCGGAGAGAGAGAGAGACACATGGACCATCTGTGCCACAGGCTGCTGAGTCAGAGATATCGGCACAGAGTCATCCAGCTCGTCGTGCTCCACGCCAGACCCAGTCTCACCAGGCTCGACCTCCCCTCGCCACGTATGCTAGGAGGATGAGGACTAGATCCCAGCCATTAGATTCCCCCTAGGCTGATCTTAGCATCTATGTTTAGAGCCTAGGCTAAATATCTAGTTCTCATATGTATTTTGCTTTTATGATATGTATCTTTAAATCTTGATTAAGGAACATTGTATCTGCTTTTGTTTTGACATTCATGTATGAAAATGTTCCTATTTTGATCAATGAAATTCGAAGTTTGTTATTTATTGCATTCTTCCCCATATATAGATATTTTTTTGATGATAACAAAAAGGGGGAGAAGAAAGAAAGAGTATATCAATTTAAGAAAAGAAAGAGTATTTATTTGAGAAGTAAAGAAAGAGTATTAATTTTGGGAGAAGTAAAGATATGTATAACAAAAAGGGGAGAAGTAAAGATAGTGTTTAGAGTATGTAAAGAAATTGAATAAAGAAAGAGTATTAATTTTGGGAGAAAAAGTGAATAAAGAAGTTATGTAAAGAAAAGAGAAATGAATGGGCAAACAAATTGAAAATCATATAAGAAAGTTTATACATCTAAGGGGGAGCAATTTGTAACAATGAAATCGATCAAATCAAAAATTTATATCACAATTCAGAATTTGTCACATATAAATTCAGAATTTGGCACGCACCTCTTGCACCCCGATACATAACCTGAAACTCATATTTTATCTCAAATTTTTGAAGTTTCATTGCTAATGAATTATAAATGAAAGGGGAGCCATTCAAAAAGTCAAATTGGCAACTTTTGAATGATATAGGGGGAGATTTCACAAGTATACATGAAAAGCTGAAATTCAGCAATTTAATCCCTTTTATAAACTGATTTTAAAGACAAATATCAATAGGCTTATACTCTTTATTTTGTAATCATCAAAAGGGGGAGATTGAGGATGATAGTGTTATTTTGATGATTAACAAGCAATTATCTAGAGCATGCTATAAGTTAAATTGATACTTCATTTATAAGTTCATTACTCTCAGTATATTTGTTTAATTGAAAATGGATAAATGGCCTTGTTCATTTGGATGAATCTAACCTTGAGAATGCAGCAAAGTGTGGTTTGAGTCGACCCATAGGTTGATTGGGTCGACCCCGCACATCAAGAAGTCATCTGGCACACTCCTGCATAAATGGCACAAATGAACAGTGAGTTGGGTCGACCCAAGGTAAGCATGAGTCGACCCAACCTCCAAAGAACCTCAAAACACAACAGAAGAATGCTCTCTGGATTTACTGAGAGGGTCGACCCACACAGTGGTTGAGTCGACCCAAGCTTGAGCCGACCCAAACCCTGAGAGGGTCGACCCAAAGGCAAGACAGAAAGACAGACAGAAAATGGTTCTCTGGAATTACTGAGAGGGTCGACCCAAGAAGAAGTTGAGTCGACCCAAGTGAACTTTGAGTCGACCCAAAGAATGGTTGGGTCGACCCATGGGAAGGAAGGCTGAAATTGAGGTTTCTGTAGTTTCTGAGAGGGTCGACCCAAGGAATGTTTGAGTCGACCCAAGGCAAAGTTGGGTCGACCCCAAGGACAGGTTGAGCCGACCCAAACACGGGCTGAACAGTAACGGCTAGTTCTGCAGATGTACTTTTTGTCCTTCCCAAGGTGAGTAACGGCTAGTTTTTCAAATCTGACCATTGGGGCTTGTCCAAGGAAGGTTGAAAACTATTTAAAGGGGCACTATTCATCAGAGGAAACAACTTTTGAGTGGGATATCAAAGAATACACAAGAAAACAAAAGAGCCCTAATCTCCTTCATCAAGAGCTTCATTCAAGAATCAAAGAAAGGGATTGAGCAGATTCAAAGAGGCATCAAGAGTTCCATCCCCCTTGAAGAGTGAAGCATCCTTGACAAAGAAGAGCAAAGCCACTTCAAATCGATAAATACTTTCTAACTCTTCTTTGTAGTTCATATTGCTTTATATGCTCATTTAGGAGTTTGAATCTTTTCTTTTCATTTGTTAAACACTTTGTAAAGGTTCGTTGGTAAGCCCGCAAAACCAACAAAGGTGTTGCCCAGATAGACAACCCAAGAGGGGGGGGGGTGAATTGGGTTTTTAAAATAACTTAGATAATTAAAACTTTATGGATGATTAATTAAAAAACTATTTCAAGTTATATAATTAATGCTAAGTGTTGTGAAGTGATATGAGAGGAAGAAGAGGAGAGACAATCCAACACAAACACAGAGTTTTATAGTGGTTCGGAGCTAACCTTGCTCCTACGTCCACTCCCAAGTCGCACTTGGGAATTCCACTATAACCCCCTTGGATTACAGCCGTTGTTTTCCAAGCTACAACCAAACTTGTTGTTTTAGAGCTCACAACGAACTCCGGTCGGTTTTTCCAGGCTCACCGACTAGAACCGCCCCGATTGTTTTCCCGGGATCACAATCGAACCCTTACACACGTTGGTTTTAACTTGGCTCACAACAACCTAATCCCCTTGATTCAATCCCCCGATTGGAACCAAGTAAATACAAGTTGTAGAAAGAAAACAGAAAAATAAGCTTCTCAAAAGCAGATGAAAATAATATGAACAATAAATGAAGTTAAGAAGCCTCAAACGCTTTTAGGTTGAAGGAGAGGGATGGCTTCTTAAACTTCTGGTCTCCTCTTGAAAGAGTAGTCGACTTGAAAGCAGGAGGAGGAAGCTTTAATTGCTGGGAAGATGTAGTTGGTTGCAGTAAATGCAGATCTTCCTCTTTTTCGTTGATGAGCACGTTGCAGAGCTTGAATGCTTGATTCGTTGGAGTGGAATGGCTGTTCTCTGCCTTGCTACAGTCCTCTGTGGCTATTTAAGCCAACCCCCGGAAACTAGCCGTTAGACTGCTTTTTCTGCCCGTTCTGCACACTCTGCGCAGCCTGACAATATGACCGTTGGTGGGTTGGAGTCGACTCGCGCGATCAGGAGTCGACTCAAGCTTTTCCAGAGTCGACTCGGCAACTGTTCCAAATTTGAATTAAAGTTGCCTTTACGACTGGGAGTCGACTCGTCTTGACCCGGAGTCGACTCGCCAACTTTTGGAGCTGACTTGGCAATTTTGGAGTCGGCTCATCCACTGAAGTCCGTGGATCCAATTTTGAATTTTGTCCACTCGAGTCGACTCGACTGTCCTGGGAGTCGACTCGAATCTCAGAGCCCGAACTCCCGATCCTCTGTCTTTTGGCTCGTCCAGTCTTGGAGTCGACTCGAACTTCCTTGGAGTCGACTCGGCTCTCAGTTTCCGAAAGTTGGTCTTCTGCCTTTTGACGTGAAGCTTGTCTTGGAGTCGACTCGAGCTGTCTGGGAGTCGACTCGAATCTCAGAGGCAGTAACTTGGTTTTCTGTCTGTCTTGGGGTCGCGGTGTCTTGGAGTCGACTCGCGTATTGCGGGAGTCGACTCGAATCTCAGAGTCCATAAAATGCTCTCTGACTTTTTCTTTGTGTACCGCTGAGAGTCGACTCATGCTGATAAGAGCACACTTCGGACCGTCCTGAAAACAAGTAGAGAATGAGGAACTTGACCCTAACCGCGACCTGCCGGTAGAACCAAAGTTATCAAAAGAAGCGTGACCCTAACCGCGACCTGCCGGTAGAACCAACACTATCAAGTTCTAATCCAAGAACAAAGGTGAAGCTCTCACATAAGAGAAACTCTCAAATTTCATTCATGCGTTCTCCCCCTCTCAAGTACAATCAGGTGCTATTTTAAGGCTGAAATGGCTTCAAAGAGAAGCAACTCCTAGGAAATTACATAGCACTACTTATCATGCATTTTCCAAGGCTGCATTTATCAAGGCTTGGAAAAGATGCATGTTACACCTACTCCTAGAAAAGTAACCAGAACTTAGGAAAAAGATCCCAAAGTAATTATAGTGACTTTGGGAACTACAAGAAAGTCTGAATGTGACTTGGGGAATACAAAACATCATCTAAAATATCACCCCAAAAGTATACACGAAAATCCAAATATAATAGGAAAGTTGGCCTTCCCATGAATGCTTCTTGTCATGTGATTTGGACTTTCGAAAGTGTTGTCTTCAGGTTGGACTCAAAGCATCTTCACCCAATTGTATGAAAGTGACCCAATTAGGTGCAGCCTCTATCTCACGTTGGTCTTCTTTTTCTTTGATTTTTATGATCAGGCTATCCAAAGCTTGTTTCATCCTCTTAGTCTTGGCCCTAGTCATAGGACCTTCAATTCCATGCAAAGGATCTTTAGATGGGCTGGTTGCGTCTCTATCATTGGTTGCGTCTCTATCACATGCTTTCTTTGGAGTCGACTCACGTTCCACTGGAGTCGACTCGAATCTCAGACCCGAAAACTGCTCTCTGACTTTTTCTGTGTGTTCCTCTTGGAGTCGACTCTTACTTCCTTGGAGTCGACTCGGTGAACATCGGAGTCGACTCGTACTGATCTGGAGTCGACTCGAGCTCGTGCCAGTGAACTTGATACGCTTGGAGTCGACTCGTGATACTCGGAGTCGACTCGAGTCTCAGACATTGGTTCACAGACTTCTTAACTTATCCAAAATTATGAACCAAGTCTAGAGACACTTGGACAGGATTTTCACTGAAACACTCAATTGAATTCATTAGTAATCAAAGATATACTCAAATGCTTTGAGCTCATCAAAATCAAATGGGGTTTTAATCAATCACTCCACAATCTCCCCCTTTTTGATGATGACAAAACTTTGAGTATATGTAAAATGAATTGCTCAATAAATAATGAAATAAAATCCATAAATGAATTCAAATGTCTGATAATTTAATTTATCCAAGTTTGAAAGGAGTGAAACAAATTTTCGGAGTTAAAGCTCCCCCTTTCATTTGGAATTATATAAGCCTTCATATTATGCAATCAATTGTTTGGCTTATATGTCATTAATGATTTAGCTTGATTAAAATTCAGATTCTCCCCCTCAACATATGCATTCAACTATGTTTTGATTCTCTGAATTTCCTTTTAATGCTTTGAAGTTTTTGAACTGAATTTTGTTTTTAGAGGGAAAATCTGTCAATTTGTTCTTGAGTAGGATTCAGCTAATCTCCGAATATCCCTTGAATAGATTCTGGAGATTACTCCATTAGGAGCCCCAAAAGAGAGATAATGAGCCTCGAGGTACCGAATCCACTTAGAACAAATTTGTGTGTGTTTTTAAGAGTTTATCTTTTTATTGATTTCTTTTACATATTTTTCATATTTCTCCCCTTTTTACATATTTTATACATATTTCTCCCCCTTTTTGTCATCATACAAAAAGGAGGTAATCACACACAATCAATGGCACAACCAATCATCAAATGGCACATAATTGAAGATAAGATGTCTACTCATTGTATTGATATGAATGTGAATACATTTGAGCATACAATAAGTAAAGCAAAACAAGACAAAACACAAAAAAACATCTATGGCCTCCTCGAGGATGAAGCTCCCCTCTCGAGGATGCATCTCCTCCTCTGGAGGATGTGGCTCCTCCTCTCGAGGATGTGGCTCCTCCTCTCGAGGATGGTGCTCCTCCTCTCAATCGGCTCTGCTCCATGAGGAGGGTGACTGCATCTGTACATGGCCAAGCTGCGTGATAATAGACGTGGTGGCTCTGCTATGTGTAGTGGAGAGCTCAGTCACCGACGTGAAGCCCAGTCACCGATGTCTGAAGTGCGTCCAGCTTGTCGATGAGTACATTCGACAAGCGCTCGGCCCCCTGGTGGTGTGCATGTCACGTCTCGCGCATCTGTCGAGTGGAGCTCGTGACCTCACTCATGCTGGAACTGGGCCTGGACCAAACTCCGGACATTGTAGATCTCTTCCCGTACATGAGCCGTCATGTCAGTCACGGCTGTCAAGGAAGGGACCAACTGAGAAGATACGGGTGCAGGAGTGGGAGCAGGCACCGCACCTCGGAGCTCCCGAAGCAGCTCATCCCTCAGATCTCGGACGATCTCCTGCCGCAGCTCCCGGAGCTGCTCAGGATCAATCCGGACCTCCATAGATGGTGGAGCCGAGGAGGAAGGTCCGGCGGAGGTGGTAGGAGCAGGAGGAGTGGATGGAAGGTCTGGATAAGGTCTGAATCGGGCTCAGGACTGGGTGAAGGTCTGGTGGTCTGAGCGGTGAGGTAGACTTCCTAACCCATCCCCTCTCTTCCGAAACCCCATCCTGTGCATAGGTCCCCGTACACGCGTGCGATCAGTCCATCGCAAGCACGAGAGGGTTCCCCTCAGGAATGGGAATCTCGTACTCCCTAAAGAGAAGAGTGAATATCATGCCGTATGGGAGGGTGAGCCTAGGTCTATCTAGGGGCTCACACATATACCTATAATGAGTTTGGGAAGTTGATCGGGGTGTCCTGAAGGATATAAGACATAATAGCTAGGTCCCTCTCATTTACAAAATCAAATCTCCCTGTCTTAGGGAAGATGGACCTGGACAGAATACTCAAAAGGATTCTCACTTCAATAGGAAGTGAGCTAGCAGATACCTCGTCTAGGGGGTGAGGTGGATGCCCTAAGACGACCGTAAGGGCCTCAACTCTATCCTCAGGGTGTGCGGGAGCCACCCCTACTAATGGAAGGTGGAGGATGTGGGCAATAGATCCTCCGTGACACGCAAGGGACACCTACTACTGTGCCCTCGATACCTCCATCTCCCCGATGGACGGTACCATAAAACTCTCTAACTAGGCCAGGATAGTGGGAAGGTCCAAGTGAGGAAGTACTCTAGGCCCTGGGCTCTAAGCCTATCACCTATGGTGAACCCTTCCCGGGAGAGATAGTCGAAATCGACATACCTCCCGGTGGTGACCTTCCCGGCCAATGGCCTCGCGGGAACCGCCCTAGGCGGGGAACGAGCCGGAGGTGGTTGCCTCGCGGGATCGTGCCGCGCCTTGGAGCGCCGCTCGGGACCGGCCTCGGGACGGGACCTCTTCCTAACCACGGTCTTACGAGGCATCTTGACCTAAACGGAAGAAACCTAGAGGACGGAAGGACGACGGAAGCTCGGGACGGACCGGACGACCTAGGAACGGACGGAAACTAAGTCCGGCGAAAATCGACGGAAAAGGTTGGAGACGATCGGGGACGACCTAGGAGTCGGCTCTAGGGCTTTTGAACAGTGGCGGCTTGAAAGAAAAGTGTTTGCGAAACGACAAACCTAGGGTTAAAAAGTCGGATCCCGACTGCGAGTCGACTCCCCTGAGTCGCGAGTCGACTCGACCTCGAGTCGACTCCAGAATATGCGCGAGTCGACTCTCCTTATGCGCCTGTAGACTTCGAGTCGACTCCCGACATATGCGAGTCGACTCCCCCTCAGCTGCCATCTTTGCGAGTCGACTCCCGCAAATGCGCGAGTCGACTCCCCCTTAGGGCCGGCTCTGAAACTTACTCGAGTCGTCTCTAACTTGGCACGCACCTAAAATCATGCTATAATCGTGCCAAATGAGGGAAGATCACCTAATTAAGATCTGATTTGATGATCATGGAAAAGGACTCTATTTAACCACATTGTAATCATCAAAATCAATGAATCTATTGGAAACTACCACTAGGATGGATCAATCACTCCTAATCCCCTCCTAAGTACACTAAACCTCTCTTCACTTAGGGGTTTTGTAAAAATATCTGCTAATTGATTATCAGTACAAACAAATTGGAGTGTCACATCACCATTCAATACATGATCTCTTATGAAGTGATGTCTTATCTCATGTGTTTAGTTCTTGAGTGTTGAATTGGATTTTTAGTTAGATTAATGGCACTTGTGTTATCACAATAATGGGGATTTTATCTTGTTTAATGCCATAATCTTCTAATTGTTGTTTAATCCACAAGATTTGAGCACAACAACTCCCGGCTGCAACATATTCAGCTTCTGCAGTGGATAATGCAACCGAGTTTTGTTTCTTGCTAAACCATGAGATAAGGTTTTCTCCTAGAATTGACACGACCCGCTGGTACTTTTTCTATCAGCTTACATCCAGCGAAGTCTGAATCTGTGTACCCTATTAGTTTAGGCTAGATTCTTTGGAGTACCATAGCCCTATGTTCTTAGTTCCTATTAAGTATTTAAAAATTCTCTTAACTGCAGCTAGGTGTGATTCTTTAGGATTAGCCTGATATCTAGCACACATGCACACACTAAAGCATAATATCAGGTCTACTTGCAGTAAGATACAGTAAGGATCTATCATACCTCTATAAAGTTTTTGATCTACAGATTTACCTGATTTCTCTTGATCTAATTTGCATGATGAGCTCATGGGGTGCTGATTGACTTGTTTCCCTCCATATCAAACTTCTTGAGCATCTCCTTGATATATTTTGCTTGATTGATGAAGATGCCTCCTTCAGATTGTTTGATTTGAAGCCCTAGGAAGTAGTTCAGCTCTCCCATCATGCTCATCTCAAACTCACTCTACATCAAATCAGCAAACTCTTCGCAGAGGCGATTGTTAGTAGCACCGAAAAATGATATCATCAACATAAATCTGTACTAATAACATATCCTTATTTTGCTTTTTCAGAAATAGTTGTTGTATCTACATTTCCCCTAGAGAATTCATGTTCTAATAGGAATTTGCTAAGCCTCTCATACCATGCTCTAGGTGCTTGTTTTAAACCATAAAGTGCTTTATTTAGTTTATATACATGATTGGGGTATTGATGATTTTCAAAACCAGGAGGTTTGTTCTACATATACCTCCTCATTAATATACCCATTTAAAAAAGCACTTTTTACATCCATTTGATATAGTTTGAAGTCCTTAGAGCATGCATATGCTAATAATAATCTAATAGCCTCAAGTCTAGCTACGGGAGCAAAGGTTTCATCAAAATCTATGCCTTCTTCTTGATTATAACCCTTTGCTACTAGTCTAGCCTTATTCTTTATAACAATTTCCATTTTCATCTAGTTTATTTTTATATATCCATTTTGTACCTATAATTGGATATTCCAGAAGGTCTCTCTACTAGATTCCACACTTTGTTTCTAGTAAATTGGTTTAGTTCTTCTTGCATTGCATTTATCCAATTTACATCATTTTCGGCTTCTTCTATATGTTTTGGGCTCAAAGTGTGAAACAAAAGCTAGATGGTTATTCAAATTCCTAAGGGATGCTCTAGTCCTAACGGGTTGAGATGGATCATCTAGAATTAGTTCCTTAGGATGCCCATGAGCATACCTCCAAGCTTTAGTTAGCCCATGATCCACAATGGCCTCTTGGCTTGATGATTCTCCTTCAATCAACTTTTGATTATTATCTTGTAATCCCATCTCATCTATCTTTTCTTCAAGTATTTCAACATCATCATCAAAATTAACCTTCTTACTAGACGAGATGTCACTAGAGTCATCAAAAACAAACATGTATAGATTCTTCTATAACTAAGGTTCTTTTATTAAAGATTCTATAGGCTTTACTAGTTGTAAGAATAACCTAAGAATATTCCTTCATCAGATTTAGGGTCAAATTTCCCTAGATATCTTTCCCATTATTATGCACAAAACACCTACATCCAAAAATATGAAAATAATTAACCTTTGGTTTTCTGTTTTTCCACAGTTCATAAGTGTTTCTTTATAATGGGTTCTCAATAGAACTCTATTTAAGTATGTGACAAGAGGTATTAATGGCTTCTCCCCAAAAGTACTTAGGGAGGTTACTTTCACATAACATAGTTCTAGCCATTTCCTCTAGTGTTCTATTCTTCCTTTCCACCACTTCCATTTTGTTGTGGTGTCCTAGGTGCTGAGAAATTATGGTTATCCCCTCTTACTACAAAATTCATTAAATGACTGATTTTTCGAATTCGGGTACCATGGGTCACTTCTAATGGCTATGACTGAAGACTCTCTAGCATTTGTTACTTCCCTTATGGAACTTCTTAAACGTAGAAAATGCTTGATCCTTATGTGCCTAGGAACATGACCCATGTGTACCTAGAGTAATCATCTACTATAACTAGACCATATTTATTTCCACCTAGGCTTGTTGTTCTAGTTGGACCAAATAGGTCCATGTGTAATAATTCTAGAGGCCTAGAGGTAGAGACACATTTTATGGATTTAAAAGAGTTCCTAGATTGTTTGCCAAATTGACATGCTTCACATATTTTGTTCTTTTCAAATTTTAATTTTGGCAAACCTATCACGGAGTCTCTTTTAACTAGTTTAGTTATTGTGTCCATGCTTGCATGACCTAACTTATGGTGCCATAACCAACTAGCAATCATTTTCTTTAGTTTCATTAACAACTAAACATTGGTTATGTTTTGCAAGATCTTCTAGGTCCACAACATATACATTACCACGTCTAATCCCTTTAAAAACTAAACTATTATCATTAGGATTTGTTATAATACATAGTGATGGTTAAACATAACATCATATCCTATATCACATAATTGACTAATGCTTAACAAGTTATGCTTAAGACCATCAACATATCTAACATTATCTATAAAAGTAAAAGGGGTGATTTGAACTTTACCAATACCAATGATGTGACCTTGGTTGTTGTCTCCAAAAGTCACAGCACCTCCCTTCTTAGCTTCAAGGGTGAAAAATTGATCTTTATCACCCGTCATGTGCCTTGAGCAGCCACTATCCAAATACCAGCAGTTTTTGTTGACCTTGGCTGCAAGACACTCCTACACAAGCAAATCATGTCCATCTTAGGTACCCAAGTTTTCTTGGTCCTTCATGGTTAGTCAAGTTGGTTCCTTTTGGAACCCATACCCTTTTAATTTTCCTTTTTGTTTTACTTTCCTATAGTCACATGCATTTGCCTTATGTCCTATAGTTCCACAACAAAAGCAGATTATTTTCTTAGTTTTAGTTTCTCCAGCTTTAACAAAGAAGTTACTAAGAAGTTTTTGTTTATTTCTTGTTTATACCCTAAACCCGCTTTATTAAATACTGCTCGTTGACTATTTAGTATCATGTTTAATTTTTCAGAACTATATGTAAATTTTTCAACTAAGGGTTTGTATTTGTTAAGTTCTTTAGTTAGTGTTTGATTTTCTGCTTTTAGATCATTAAGTTCTTTTGTAAGATCCTTATCTAAGGTTTGTTTATATTTTTTAAGTTCTGAAAATTCCTTAGTTAGTTTTCATTATCTCTAGTTAAGGTGTTAGTCTTTTGAGTTAAAAGTTGGTTGCTTGTTTTAAGTTCTATATTTTCTTTGGTGATTAAATCCTTATCCTTAACTAATTTATCGTATTTATGTAGGTATGATTGATTAGCTATTTTCAGTTCTTTATTCTTAAGATTTATAGCCTTATATTCTACCATTAATTCATTAAATGCATCATAAAGTTCATCAAAAGAAAAATCAAGATGCGTATCGGAAGTTACCTCGTTTTCGTTGGCCATGAAGCAGAAATTGGTCTTCTCTTCTTGTTCATCATCTGATGAGGAGGATGATGAGTCGGAGTCGGATAGTGTAGTGACAAGAGCCTTCTTCTTCTTGTACTTACTCCCCTTCTTCAGTAAGGGGCACTCTGCTCTTATGTGACCCGGCTTCTTGCACTCGTAACACCCAATCCCCTCATTTTCCCTTTCCTTACCTTTGTCCTTGCGGTAGAAATTTGAGGGGCCTCTCCTTTGATGATACGCCTTCTTGTGGTTGATAAATTTCTTGAACTTGCGCACAAGAAGTGCCTCATCATCATCTTCCTCATCTTCTTCTTTTTCACTGCTGCTGCTGGCAAGATAAGTCCTTGTTAGATGAAGTAGATTTTAGTGCTAATACCTTTTCTTATGAGAGGACTCTTCCTCGTTGTGTTGCTTCATGGTTAGCTCGTGCGTCATCAAGGATCCAAGGAGCTCCTCGAGTGGTAATTTGTTCAAGTCCTTGGCTTCTTGGATTGCCGTCACTTTAGCTTCCCAAGACCTTGGTAGACACCGAAGGATTTTCCTGACAAGCTCACTGTTAGTATAGTTCTTGCCAAGGCTTTTTAGGCCATTGACAATATCAGTAAACCTAGTGAACATGCATGTAATTGTTTCATTAGAATCCATTTTAAATAGTTCATATTTATGAACCAATATATTAATTTTGGATTCTTTAACTTGATTTGTGCCCTCATGGGTCACTTCAAGTCTATCCCAGATCTCTTTTGCAGAGTTGCAAGTAGAGACCCTATTAAATTCATTTCTATCTAAGGCACAATAAAGTACATTCATAGCTTTAGAATTAAGTTGTGCCTTCCTCATGTCATGTTCATCCCAATCCTTTTCTAGTTTGGGTACCTTGACACCCTCTACATATATGGATGGGATGTATGGGCCATTTACTACAATGGTCCACATCTCATAGTCTTGGGCTTGGATGAATATTCTCATCCTAGCCTTCCAGTATGAGTAGTCGGATCCATTAAAGAAAGGGGGTCTTTGGGTGGACTGACCCTCAATGTGGGAAGATCCAAATGGGGTTGTCATTTGATCTTTTAACTCTTGGGTGGAAGAGTTTTAGGCTCTGATACCACTTGTTGCCCAGATAGACAACCCAAGAGGGGGGGGGGGTGAATTGGGTTTTTAAAATAACTTAGATAATTAAAACTTTATGGATGATTAATTAAAAAACTATTGCAAGTTATATAATTAATGCTAAGTGTTGTGAGTGATATGAGAGGAAGAAGAGGAGAGACAATCCAACACAAACACAGAGTTTTATAGTGGTTCGGAGCTAACCCTTGCTCCTACGTCCACTCCCCAAGTCGCACTTGGGAATTCACTATAACCCCCTTGGATTACAGCCGGTTGTTTTCCAAGCTCACAACCAAACTTATTGTTTTACGAGCTCACAACGAACTCGGTCGGTTTTCCCAGGCTCACCGACTAGAACCGCCCCGATTGTTTTTCCGGGATCACAATCGAACCCTTACACACGTTGGTTTTAACTTGGCTCACCAACCAACCTTAATCCCCTTGATTCAATCCCCCGATTGAACCAAGTAAATACAAGTTGTAGAAAGAAAACAGAAAATAAGCTTCTCAAAAAGCAGATGAAAACAATATGAACAATAAATGAAGTTAAGAAGCCTCAAACGCTTTTAGGTTGAAGGAGAGGGATGGCTTCTTAAACTTCTGGTCTCCTCTTGAAAGAGTAGTCGACTTGAAAGCAGGAGGAGGAAGCTTTAATTGCTGGGAAGATGTAGTTGGTTGCAGTAAATGCAGATCTTCCTCTTTTTCGTTGATGAGCACGTTGCAGAGCTTGAATGCTTGATTCGTTGGAGTGGAATGGCTGTTCTCTGCCTTGCTACAGTCCTCTGTGGCTATTTAAGCCAACCCCCATGGAAACTAGCCGTTAGACTGCTTTTTCTGCCCGTTCTGCACACTCTGCGCAGCCTGACAATATGACCGTTGGTGGGTTGGAGTCGACTCGCGCGATCAGGAGTCGACTCGGCTGTAGCAGGAGTCGACTCAAGCTTTTCCAGAGTCGACTCGGCAAGTGTTCCAAATTTGAATTAAAGTTGCCTTTACGACTGGGAGTCGACTCGTCTTGACCCGGAGTCGACTCGCCAACTTTTGGAGCTGACTTGGCAATTTTGGAGTCGGCTCATCCACTGAAGTCCGTGGATCCAATTTTGAATTTTGTCCACTCGAGTCGACTCGACTGTCCTGGGAGTCGACTCGAATCTCAGAGCCCGAACTCCCGATCCTCTGTCTTTTGGCTCGTCCAGTCTTGGAGTCGACTCGAACTTCCTTGGAGTCGACTCGGCTCTCAGTTTCCGAAAGTTGGTCTTCTGCCTTTTGACGTGAAGCTGTCTTGGAGTCGACTCGAGCTGTCTGGGAGTCGACTCGAATCTCAGAGGCAGTAACTTGGTTTTCTGTCTGTCTTGGGGTCGCGGTGTCTTGGAGTCGACTCGCGTATTGCGGGAGTCGACTCGAATCTCAGAGTCCATAAAATGCTCTCTGACTTTTTCTTTGTGTACCGCTGAGAGTCGACTCTTGCTTTCTTTGGAGTCGACTTGCCAACCATTGGAGTCGACTCACGTTCCACTGGAGTCGACTCGAATCTCAGACCCGAAAACTGCTCTCTGACTTTTTCTGTGTGTTCCTCTTGGAGTCGACTCTTACTTCCTTGGAGTCGACTCGGTGAACATCGGAGTCGACTCGTACTGATCTGGAGTCGACTCGAGCTCGTGCCAGTGAACTTGATACGCTTGGAGTCGACTCGTGATACTCGGGAGTCGACTCGAGTCTCAGACATTGGTTCAAACAGACTCCTTAACTTATCCAAAAATTATGAACCAAGTCTTGGGACACTTAGACAGGATTTTCACTGAAACACTCAATTGAATTCATTAGTAATCAAAAGATATACTCAAATGCTTTGAGCTCATCAAAATCAAATGGGGTTTTAATCAATCACTCCACATAAGGTTTTTGGTGAACCCGGAAAACCAAAGTGTAAAGGTTCGTTGGTGAGCCCGCAAAACCAACAAAGGTTTTTGGTGAACCCGGAAAACCAAAGTGTATAGGTTCGTTGGTGAGCCCGTAAAACCAACAAGGTTTTTGGATTGTGAGCCCGTAAAACAATCCAACTGTAATCCGCGAGATTATAGTGAATTCCCAAGGGGACGCTTGGGGAGTGGACGTAGGTGCTAAGGAGAGCACCGAACCACTATATATTGTTGTGTTTGCGTTGTGGTTGTGCTTTCATTTTCTCTTGCTTTATCTTCTATTCTTGCATTAGTTTAACTCACTCGAATAATCTAAGAAAGCATCCACCGCACTTAATTACGAAAGTTTTTAAAAGCACCAAAATTTAGAAGAAACCAATTCACCCCCCCCCTCTTGGATTGTCACCTTGGGCAACAGTAACTAATTAAAACTTTTTGCAAGTGGTTTAATTAGTTGCTATATGCAGTGGATGAAGGAAAAGTAAGAGACAATAAAGCAATCACAAACACAAGCAAATTTATAGTGGTTTGGAGCTAACCCTTGCTCCTACGTCCACTCCCCAAGCCTCACTTGGGAATTCACTATAACCCCTCGGATTACAGCCGGTTGTTTTACAAGTTCACAACCCAACTTGTTGTTTTACGAGATCACAACAAATTCGGTCGGTTTTCCCAGGCTCACCGACTAGAACTATCCGATTGTTTTTTCGGGATCACAATCAAACCCTTACACCGTTGGTTTTAACCTAGGCTCACCAACAAACCTTACAACCCTTGATTCAATCCCCTGATTGAATCAAGTAAGAAACAAATGGTTTGAAAACAAACAGAAAAAGGAAGCTTCTTAACAAGCAGATATTCAGCGATATTAATAAGAGAGAAGTTAGGAGCCCTCAAACAGATTTATGAAGATGTAGAGGAGGGCTTCTCGAAATCGGAGTCTCCACGTGAATGTCTAGAAGATTTGATGACTGACGGAGACTTCTTGAATGCTGGGAAGAGTTGGTTGGATGGAGTTTAATACCTCTCTTCCTTCTTTCACGTGTATTCCCTTTGAAATCCTTTGGTAGGTGGAGATTACTTGTTTTCTTTGAATGGAATGTCACTTCTCTCCCTTGCTACAGTTCTCTGTGGCTATTTAAGCCATTCCCCAAGAAAACTAGCCGTTAGACCCCAAGATCTAGCCGTTCTGCACGTTCTGCAACTCCTGACAATGTTTCCGTTGGGATCGGAGTCGACTCGCGCGATCTGGAGTCGACTCGCCTGTTGCAGGAGTCGACTCATGCTTTTCTGGAGACGGCTCGGCAACTGTTCTGGATTTGAATTAAAGTGCAGTCTTGCCTTGGAGTCGACTCGACTGAACCTGGAGTCGACTCGCCAATGTCTGGAGCTGACCTGGCATTTTTGGAGACGACTCGTTCCAAGGAATCCAGGGATCTCTCTTTCAAGTTTGCTCACTCGAATCGACTCGGATATTCTGAGAGTCGACTCGCCAATCAGAGCCCGAAATCCCGATCTTCTGTCTGTTGACTTGTGCCGTCTCGGAGTCGACTCGAACTGTCTTGGAGTCGACTCGGCTCTCAGTATCCGAAAAACAGTCTTCTATCTTTTGGGGTTGCGCTGCCTTGGAGTCGACTCGAACTGTCTTGGAGTCGACTCGCCTCTCAGAGACGAAAATACCATCTTCTGTCTTTGGGGTTGCACTGCCCCGGAGTCGACTCGGACTTTGCGGGAGTCGACTCGGCTCTCAGTGTCCGAAATTGGCTCTCTGACTTTTTGCCTTGTATTTCTCTGGGAGTCGACTCTTGCTTCCTTAGGAGTCGACCTGCCAACCATCGGAGTCGACTCGAGTTCTTCGGGACTCGACTCGGCTCTCAGAGTCCAAAATAGCTTCTCTGTCTTTCTGTCTGTTACTCCCTGGAGTCGACTCGTACAACGCTGGAGTCGACTCGGCAAGCATTGGAGTCGACTCGAATTCTTCAGGAGTCGACTCGTTGACAGGTTCTGAGATGAATCTTTCTGTCCGGCTGTCTGTTCTCAGTCGGAGTCGACTCGTAATGTACAGGAGTCGACTCGAGCTTGTGCCAGTGCTTCTCTTACGCTTGGAGTCGACTCGTAATCTCCCGGAGTCGACTCGAGACTCAGACTTTGATTCAAATTGAATTCCTTACTTATCCAAAATGTATTGAACCAAAGCTTGAGACACTTAACCATAAATTTACAAGTATTTGACTGAAACACTAGATTGAATTCATTAGTATAACATAAGATATACTCAAATGCTTTGAGCTCATCAAAATCAAATAGGGTTATAATCAATCGCTCCACAATCTCCCCCTTTTTGATGATGACAAAACATTGAGTATTTGTAAAGTGAATTGTTCAACCAAAAAGGAGATTTATAGTAAAGTTTTAAAATGAATTCAAGTGTCTAGTCATTTAATTTATCCAAAACTGAAAGGTGTGAAACAGTAAATTTTGAAGTTAAAGCTCCCCCTTTCATTTGGAATTATATAAGCCTTCATGTCATGCAATCAATTGTTTGGCTTATATATATTTAATGAGTTTGCTTTCTTAAGATTTCAGATTCTCCCCCTCAACACGTGCATTCAACTTTGTTTAGATTCTCTGAAATTTTCTTTTAGTTTATTGAAGCTTTTGAACTTAAATTTTTGGTTTTTAGAGGGAAAATCTGCCAATTTGTTCTTGAGTATGATTCAACTAATCTCCGAATATCCCTTGAATAGATTCTGGAGATTACTCCTTTAAGAGCCCCAACAGAGAGATAATGAGCCTCGAGGTATCGAATCCACTTAGAACAAATTATTTTATGTTTTAAAAATTTTCTTTTTATTGATTCCCTTTACATGTCTATTTAATATATTTTCTCCCCCTTTTTGTCATCATAGCAAAAAGGCAGAAAGCACATCATACAAGCAGTTAGAGTTCAAATTTGCACAATTTGGAAGAGAAATGTCTACTCATTGTATTGATGTAAGTTTAAGTACAATTGTAGATACATCCAAAAGTAGAGAAGTAAGTACATATCAAAAAGAAAAAGCAAGCTACACTAGGATTTCTTTGTGGTGGAGGATGTGGCTCCCTTGCTCAGTCTAGATTGTTGCATAATTAAACTGATCCCTTCTGAGATGTTTCCTAGTCGCTTTATGATCTCCGAGGTGGCCCTACTCTGGATCGAGGTAAGCTCAGTCAGATTCTCCTGGAGGGTATCCAACTTGAAGATCAGTACATTGGATAGCCGTTCGGCACCCTGATTCTGGCTGCCTAGCTCCTGTCGGATGTCTTCTCGCATCTTTCTTGTATTACTCGTGACATCGCTCATATTCGAAAATTGGGCTTGAATTAGGCTTCTTACATTGTAAATTTCTTCCCTCAGATGAGCCGTCATCTCGGTCACGGCTCCCAAAGATGGAACCAGCGCAGTGGAGGGAGCAGTCGCTGGACCTCGGAGCTTCCTCAGTAGGTCATCCCAAAGATCCCTCACGATCTCCTGCCGCAACTCCCGGAGCTGCTCAGGAGATATCCGGACCTCTAGTGGCTGAGTAGGTGGTGCAGTGGAGGGTCCGGCTAAAGTAGATGGTGCTGAAGTGGAGGGATAGGTGGGAAAATCGGAGTCATGATCAGGGCTGGGGGAGTGTCGAGTAGTAGGGTCAGAAGGTGTGGAAGAGGATGGTTTCCGGACCCAGACTCCCTCAACCTTATGGAATCCCATCCTGTGAAGAGTCCCCTCACCCATGCGATCTGTGTATCGCAGTGAGCGAGAGGGTTCCCCCTCAGGAATGGGGACCTCTAACTCCCTAAAGATCAAGGTATAGAGCATGCCATAGGGAAGACTGAGCCTAGGTTTGTCTAGAGGCTCACATAGGTATTTATAGATGAGTTTTGGGAAGTTGATTGGAGTATCTTGAAGAATGTAGAACATTAGGGCTAGGTCCCTCTCAGATACAAAATCAAAACGCCCTGTCTTGGGGAAGAGGGTCCTAGATATGATGCTCAAGAGGAGCCGCATTTCAGCTGATAGCTGATTTGCAGACACCTCTTCTAGAGGGGACTGAGGTGGACTCCCTAGTATGGCCGTAAGGGCCTCAGTCCTATCTGCTGGGTGAGAGGGAAACACTCCTACCTGGGGAAGATGGAGGACTTGAGCAATGAAGTCCTCCGAAATAAATATTGGGACACCCGCTACGGTTCCCTATATCCCACCATGACCCCTAGCTACTGTACCGTAAAATTTCCTAACTAACCCCGGGTAAGTAGGGAGATCTAGGGAACAAAACATTTCTAACCCTTGAGCCCTTAACCTATGCCCTAGGGTAAAGCCTTCCCGGGAGAGGAAGTCAAAGTTGACGTATCTCCCGGTGGAAACCGCCTTCCCGGCGCACGGACGCGAGGGAACCGGCCTCGGCGGGGAAGGAACCGGAGGTTGTGGCCTCATGGGATCATTCCGAGCCTTTGACCGTCGCTCGGTACCGCTCGCGGGTTCGGGCCTTTTCCGGCTCGGGACAACAACTTTCCGAGGCATCCTAGACCTAAGGAGGGGGAAAGGACACGAGGAACGGAGGGAAACTCGACGGAAATGCCCTAACAAAGGTCGGAGACGAGGTCGGAGACGACTCTAGATTTTTGAACAGTGGCGGCGGTGAATAGAAGTGTCGATTGAACGCTTCGATTAGGGTTAAAACATCGGATTTCCGACCTCGAGTCGACTCCAGTAAGTCGCGAGTCGACTCGACCTCGAGTCGACTCCAAAATATGCGCGAGTCGACTCCCCCTATGATGCCATCGACCTCGAGTCGACTCCTAACTATGTGCGAGTCGACTCCCCCATGAGCCGACTCTAAAATGTATCCGAGTCGACTCGAACTCTGGCACGCACCCAAAAATCATGTTATTTTCATGCCAAACAAGGGATAGTCACTAAGTTTATGAGCTGATTTGACGATCATAGATGAGAAACTCTATATTTAACGCAAGCTAATCATCAAAATCAACGAATTAGAAGAGAATATCACTAGAATGGATCAATCACTCCTAATCCTCTCCTAAGTACACAGAATCGCTCTTCACTCAAGGGTTTTGTGAAGATATCAGCTAATTGATCATCAGTGCAAACAAATTGAAGTGTCACATCACCATTCAGTACATGATCTCTTATGAAGTGATGTCTTATCTCAATATGTTTAGTTCTTGAGTGCTGAATTGGATTTTTAGTTAGATTAATGGCACTTGTATTATCACAATTAATGGAAATTTTATCTTGTTTAATGCCATAGTCTTCAAGTTGTTGTTTGATCCACATGATTTGAGCACAACAACTCCTGGCAGCAACATATTCGGCTTCAGCTGTAGATAATGCAACCGAGTTTTGTTTCTTGCTAAACCATGAGATTAAATTTTCTCCTAAGAATTGACATGACCCGCTGGTGCTTTTTCTATCAAGTTTACAACCAGCAAAATCTGAATCTGTATACCCTATTAAGTTTAGGCTAGATTCTTTAGAATACCATAAACCTATATTTTTTGTTCCTATTAGGTATTTAAAGATTCTCTTAACTGCAATTAAATGTGATTCCTTAGGATTAGATTGATATCTAGCACACATGCATACACTAAACATGATATCAGGTCTACTTGCAGTGAGATATAATAAAGATCCTATCATACCTCTATACATCTTTTGATCTACTGATTTACCTGATTCATCTTGGTCTAGTTTGCATGATGAGCTCATGAGTGTGCTGATTGACTTGTTTCCTTCCATATCAAACTTCTTAAGCATCTCCTTGATGTATTTAGCTTGATTGATGAAGATCCCTTCTTCAGATTGTTTGATTTGGAGCCCGAGGAAATAGTTCAGCTCTCCCATCATGCTCATTTCAAATTCACTCTGCATCAAGTCAGCAAATTCTTCGCAGAGGCGATTGTTAGTAGCACCGAAAATAATATCATCAACATAAATCTGCACTACTAACATTTCTTTGATTTTCTTCTTTAAAAACAATGTTGTATCTACATTTCCTCTAGAGAACTCATGATCTAGTAGAAATTTGCTAAGTCTTTCATACCATGCTCTAGGTGCTTGTTTCAAACCATAAAGTGCTTTGTTTAGTTTATACACATGATTGGGGTATTGATGATGTTCAAAACCAGGAGGTTGTTCTACATACACCTCCTCATTAATATACCCATTCAAAAAGGCACTTTTTACATCCATTTGAAATAATTTGAAATCTTTAGAGCATGCAAATGCTAGTAACAATCTAATTGCCTCAAGTCTAGCTACAGGAGCAAAGGTTTCATCAAAGTCTATACCTTCTTCTTGATTATAGCCCTTTGCTACTAGTCTAGCCTTGTTCCTAACTACAATTCCATTTTCGTCAAGTTTATTTTTATATATCCATTTGGTACCTATTATTGAATATTCAGAGGGTCGTTCAACTAGGTTCCATACCTTGTTTCTAGTAAATTGGTTTAGTTCTTCTTGCATTGCATTTATCCAATTTACATCCTTTTCAGCTTCTTCTATGTGTTTAGGTTCAAAGTGTGAGACAAATGCTAGATGATTATTTAAGTTCCTAAGAGATGCTCTAGTTCTAACAGGTTGAGATGGATCATCTAAAATTAATTCCTTAGGATGCCCATGAGCATACCTCCAAGCCTTAGTCAACCCATGATCCACAATTGCCTCTTGGCTTGATGATGCATTTCCATTTGGTTTTTGTTCATCTTCTTGTAATGTCATCTCATCAATCTTTTCTTCAAGAATTTCAGCATCATCATCAAGAACAACTCTCTTGCTAGAAGAGATATCACTAGTATCATCAAAAACAACATGTATAGATTCTTCAATAACAAGGGTTCTTTTATTAAAAACTCTATAGGGTTTACTTGTTGTAGAATACCCCAAAAATATACCCTCATCAGATTTAGAATCAAATTTACCTAAGTTATCCTTTCCATTATTATGAATGAAACACCTACATCCAAAAACATGAAAATAGTTTACTTTGGGCTTTCTATTTTTCCAAAGTTCATAAGGTGTTTTCTTTATAATGGGTCTCAATAAAACTCTATTTAATATATGACATGATGTATTAATGGCTTCTCCCCAAAAATACTTAGGGAGGTTACTTTCACATAGCATGGTTCTAGCCATTTTCTCTAGGGTTCTATTCTTCCTTTCTACAACTCCATTTTGTTGTGGTGTCCTAGGTGCAGAAAAATTATGAGTTATCCCCTTTTTACTACAAAATTCATCAAATAGATGATTTTCAAATTCCGTTCCATGGTCACTTCTAATAGCTATGACTGAAGCATCTCTAGCATTAGTTACTTCCTTATGGAATTTCTTAAATACTGAAAATACTTGATCTTTATGAGCTAAAAACATGACCCAAGTATATCTAGAAAAATCATCTACAATAACAAGACCATATTTGTTTCCACCTAGACTTGTGGTTCTAGTTGGTCCAAATAGATCCATGTGTAGTAGTTCAAGAGGTCTAGAGGTAGAGACACAATGTATGGATTTAAAGGAGTTTCTTGATTGTTTGCCATATTGACAAGCTTCACAAATTTTATTTTTCTCAAATTTTAGTTTTGGCAAACCTATCACGGAATCTCTTTTAACTAGTTTTGATATTGTATCCATACTTGCATGACCTAACTTACGGTGCCATAACCAACTTGCATCATTATCCTTATTAACAACTAAACAGGGGTTATGTTTGGCAAGATCCTCAAGATCTACTACGTACACATTGCCACGTCTTATTCCTTTAAATACTAAACTGTTGTCAATTGAGTTGGTTATGATGCATAAAGATGGTTTGAACAGAACATCAAAACCTCTATCACACAATTGACTAATGCTAAGTAGGTTATGCTTAAGACCATCAACATATCGAACATTATCAATAAAGGTTGAAGGGGTGATTTGTACTTTACCTATACCAATGATGTGACCTTGGTTATTGTCTCCAAATGTCACAGCACCTCCCTTCTTAGGCTCAAGGGTGAAGAATTGGTCTTTGTCACCCGTCATGTGTCTTGAGCAGCCACTATCCAAGTACCAACAGTTTTTGTCGACCTTGGCTGCAAGACACTCCTACACAAGGAAATCATACAATTTTAGGTACCCAAGTTTTCTTGGGTCCTTCATGGCTAGTAATGTTGGTTTCTTTTGGAACCCAAACCCTTTTAATTTTTTCTTTAGTTTTTTCTTTTCTATGATCACACACATTAGCTTTATGTCCTATTGTTCCACAGCAAAAACAGGTTATTTTCTTAGTTTTGCTTTCCCCTGCTTTTACAAAGAAATTACTAAGGAGCTTTTGCTTATTTTTAGGTTTATACCCTAAACCAGCTCTATTGAACACAGCTCGTTGACTATTAAGTATCATTTCCAATTTTTCAGAGCTATATGTAAACTTTTCTACAAAAGGTTTGTACTTTTCAAGTTCTAGTGCCAACTTTTGTTTTTCTGTTTTTAGTGCATTTAAGTCTTTTGTGAAATTATCTCTAATAGTTTGTTTATCCTTTTTAAGTTCAGAAATTTTCTTAGTTAGTTTTTCGTTATCTTTAATTAAGGTATTAGTTTTTTGAATTAACATTTGCTTGCTTGTTTTAAGTTCTAAATTTTCTTTAGTGATAAAATCCTTATTCTTAACTAATTTATCGTATTTATGGAGGTGAGATTGATTGGTTAGTTTTAGCTCTTTATTCTTAAGACTTATTGTCTTATATTCATCCATTAATTCATTAAACGCATCATACAATTCATCAAAGGTAAAATCTAAATGCGTTTCAGATGTTACCTCATTGTCGTTTGCCATAAAACATAGGTTGGCCTTTTCTTCTTGTTCCTCATCCGATGATGATGATGATGTATCGGAGTCCGATAGGGTGGAGACGAGGACTTTCTTTTTCTTGTACTTGCTGGCCTTCTTGAGCAAAGGACAATCTACTCTAAAGTGTCCCGGCTTTTTACATTCGTAGCATCCGATTCCTTCACTCTACCTTTCCTTACCTTTATCTTTGTTGTGGAAATTTGTTGAACTTCTCTTCTGATGTATGGACTTCTTTCGGTTGATGAATCTACGGAATTTTCTTACAAGAAGAGCCTCTTCATCCTCTCCCTCATTGTCTTCCTCTTCACTGCTGCTGCTGCAAGATAAATCTTTGTTAGTAGAAACAGATTTGAGGGCTATTACCTTTTTCTTGTGAGAGGACTCTTCTTCACTGTGTTGTTTCATTGTTAGTTCATGCGTCATGAGGGATCCAAGAAGCTCCTCGAGTGGCAGCTTGTTTAAGTCCTTGGCTTCTTGGATTGCCGTTACCTTGGCTTCCCATGACCTTGGCAAAGATCGAAGAATCTTCCTGACAAGGTCACTGTTAGCATAGCTTTTTCCAAGACTTTTCAGGCCATTAACAATATCAGTAAATCTAGTAAACATGTGAGTGATGCTTTCATTGGAATCCATTTTGAATAGTTCATACTTATGAACTAACATGTTTATTTTAGACTCCTTGACTTGATTCGTGCCCTCGTGGGTCACTTCAAGTCTATCCCAAATCTCTTTTGCAGAATTGCAAGTAGAGACTCTATTGAATTCATTTCTGTCTAAAGCACAATAAAGCATATTCATTGCTTTGGCATTTAGTTGTGCCTTCCTTATATCATTGTCATCCCAATTCTTTTCAAGTTTGGGTATAGTAACACCCTCTACAAAAATTGATGGGATGTATGGTCCATTAAGTATGGTGGTCCACATCTCATAGTCTTGTGCTTGGATAAATATTCTCATCCTAGCCTTCCAATATGAGTAGTCGGATCCATTGAAGAATGGAGGTCTATGGGTGGACTGGCCCTCAATATGAGAAGATCCAAATGGGGTTGTCATTTTGATCTTTTACTCTTTTGGTAAAAGAGTTCCGGCTCTGGTACCATTTGTTGCCCAGATAGACAACCCAAGAGGGGGGGTGAATTGGGTTTTAAAATATTTGTTGCAATTAAAAGGTTTGTGAGTAACTAATTAAAACTTTTTGCAAATGGTTTAATTAGTTGCTATATGCAGTGGATGAAGGGAAAGTAAGAGACAATAAAGCAATCACAAACACAAGAAAATTTATAGTGGTTCGGAGCTAACCCTTGCTCCTACGTCCACTCCCCAAGCCTCACTTGGAAATTCACTATAACCCCTCGGATTACAGCCGGTTGTTTTACAAGTTCACAACCCAACTTGTTGTTTTACGAGATCACAACGAACTCGATCGGTTTTCCCAGGCTCACCGACCAGAACCACCCGATTGTTTTCCCGGGATCACAATCAAACCCTTACACCGTTGGTTTTAACCTAGGCTCACCAACAAACCTTACAACCCTTGATTCAATCCCCTGATTGAATCAAGTAAGAAACAAATGGTTTGAAAACAAACAGAAAAAGGAAGCTTCTTAACAAGCAGATATTCAGCGATATTAATGAGAGAGAAGTTAGGAGCCCTCAAACAGATTTATGAAGATGTAGAGGAGGGCTTCTCGAACTCGGAGTCTCCACGTGAATGTCTAAAAGATTTGATGACTGACGGAGACTTCTTGAATGCTGGAAAGAGTTGGTTGGATGGAGTTTAATGCCTCTCTTTCTTCTTTCACGTGTATTCCCTTTGAAATCCTTTGGTAGGTGGAGATTACTTGTTTTCTTTGAATGGAATGTCACTTCTCTCCCTTGCTACAGTTCTCTGTGGCTATTTAAGCCATTTCCCAAGAAAACTAGCCGTTAGACCCCAAGATCTAGCCGTTCTGCACGTTCTGCAACTCTTGACAATGTTTCCGTTGGGATCGGAGTCGACTCGCGGATCTGGAGTCGACTCACCTGTTGCAGGAGTCGACTCATGCTTTTCTGGAGACGGCTCGGCAACTATTCTGGATTTGAATTAAAGTGCAATCTTGCCTTGGAGTCGACTCGACTGAACCTGGAGTCGACTCGCCAATGTCTGGAGCTGACCTGACATTTTTGGAGACGACTCGTTCCAAGGAATCCAGGGATCTCTCTTTCAAGTTTGCTCACTCGAGTCGACTCGGATATTCTTGGAGTCGACTCGCCAATCAGAGCCCGAAATCACGATCTTCTGTCTATTGACTTGTGCCGTCTCGGAGTCGACTCGAAGTGTCTCGGAGTCGACTCGGCTCTCAGTATCCGAAAAACAGTCTTCTGTCTTTTGGGGTTGCGCTGCCTTGGAGTCGACTCGAACTGTCTTGGAGTCGACTCGCCTCTCAGAGACGAAAATACCGTCTTCTGTCTTTGGGGTTGCGCTGCCTCGGAGTCGACTCGGACTTTGCGGGAGTCGACTCGGCTCTCAGTGTCCGAAATTGGCTCTCTGACTTTTTGCCTTGTATTTCTCTGGGAGTCGACTCTTGCTTCCTTAGGAGTCGACCTGCCAACCATCGGAGTCGACTCGAGTTCTTCGGGACTCGACTCGGCTCTCAGAGTCCAAAATAGCTTCTCTGTCTTTCTGTCTGTTACTCCCTGGAGTCGACTCGTACAACGCTAGAGTCGACTCGGCAAGCATTGGAGTCGACTCGAATTCTTCAGGAGTCGACTCGTTGACAGGTTCTGAGATGAATCTTTCTGTCCGGCTGTCTGTTCTCAGTCGGAGTCGACTCGTAATGTATAGGAGTCGACTCGAGCTTGTGCCAGTGCTTCTCTTACGCTTGGAGTCGACTCGTAATCTTCCGGAGTTGACTCGAGACTCAGACTTTGGTTCAAATTGAATTCCTTACTTATCCAAAATGTATTGAACCAAAGCTTGAGACACTTAACCATAAATTTACAAGTATTTGACTGAAACACTAGATTGAATTCATTAGTATAACATAAGATATACTCAAATGCTTTGAGCTCATCAAAATCAAATAGGGTTATAATCAATCACTCCACAGTCTAAAACATAACTTGCTTAGCATAAGTCAATTTTGTGATAAAGGTCTTAAAGTCACATTTGAAGCTTCAGTATGCATAATTATAAATCCAAAAAATAATAGCATTGTACTTATGGGACATAGGCATGGAAACATTTATATGGTAGATCTTCATGATTTAGGCAAGAAAAATGGATTATGCTTAATTACTAATGAAGAAAGAAAAAGTGAAACAAGTTGGCTTTGGCACTGTAGACTAGGACATGCTAGTATGGACTTAATATCAAAACTAGTCAAGAAGGATCTGATAAAAGATGTGCCAAAATTAATTTTTAAAAAAGACAAAATCTGTGGACCATGCTCATTGGGAAAGCAAACAAAATCATCTTTCAAATCAAAGAATATAGTATCAACCACTAGGCCCTTTGAACTCATACACATGGATCTATTTGGGCCTACTAGAACTGCAAGTCTAGGAGGAAAAAAGTATGTACTAGTCATAGTAGATGATTTCTCAAGATACACATGGGTTTTATTTCTTGCACATAAGAGTGAAGCATTTTCAGCATTATTGAAATATTATAAAAATATCATAACTGAAAAGAAGCTCACCTTAATTGCAATTCGAAGTGATCATGGAACTGAATTTGAAAATCAACACTTTGAAGAATTTTGTAATGAAAATGGTATCTTCCATCAATTTTCAGCACCTAGAATGCCTCAACAAAATGGGGTTGTTGAAAGAAAAAATAGGACCTTGGCAGAAATGGCACGCACGATGTTGTGTGAGTCAAATCTTCCAAAGTACTTTTGGGCTGAAGCTGTAAGTACTGCTTGCCATATTTTAAATTATGTTTTAATAAGACCTATAACCAAGAAAACTCCTTATGAACTTTGGAAGAATAGGAAGCCAACTGCTAAATATCTTAGAGTATTTGGATGTAGATGTTTCATTTTAAACAATGGCAAGGAGGATCTAAGTAAATTTGATGCCAAGTCACATGAAAGTATCTTTTTAGGATACTCTTCATCTAGCAGGGCATACAGAGTTTTCAACAAAAGAACACTTGTAGTTGAAGAGTCAATTCATATCATTTTTGATGAGTCTGATAGCGAGTCTTCTAGGAGAGAAAATACTTCTGATGATGATGCAGGAATTCTTGAGTTGGAAAAATTGAATCTTAATGACGTACCAAATCAAGATAAAGAGGACGATCATGTACCACCACACTCTCAAGACTTGCAAAAGGGATGGAGTTACGCACATGGGCATCCTAAAGACTTAATCATTGGTGATCCATCTCAAAGGGTAAGAACTCGATCCTTCCTTAGAAATATAAATGACTATCTTGCTTTTGTTTCACAAATAGAACCTAAGAATTATGAAGAAGCTGAAAAAGACGTAAATTGGATAAATACTATGCAAGAAGAATTAAATCAATTCAAAAGAAGCAATGTATGGACATTAACTGAGAGACCAAAGCATAATTCTGTTATTGGAACAAAATGGGTCTTTAGAAATAAATTAGATGAAAATGGGGTAGTTATAAGAAACAAAACTAGACTTGTAGCTAAGGAATATAATCAAGAAGAATGGATAGATTTTGAGGAAACATTTGCTTCCGTAGCCAGATTAGAAGCTATCAGATTACTTCTAACTTTTGCATGCTTCATGAATTTCAAATTGTATTAAATGGATATAAAAAGTGCCTTCTTAAATGGTTATATAGAGGAAAAAGTATATGTAGAGCAACCTCCTGATTTTGAGAATCATGAATTGCCAAATCATGTGTTTAGATTACATAAGGCATTCTATGGATTGAAACAAGCACCTAGGGCTTGGTATGATCGATTAAGCAAATTTCTGCTAAATAATGATTTCAGTAGAGGAAATGTAGATAAAACACTCTTTCTCAAAAGAAAAGATAAAAAATTGCTAGTAGTACAAATATATGTAGATGACATAATCTTTGGTGCCACTAATGATAATCTTTACAAAGAGTTTGCTAAATTAATGCAAGGAGAATTCAAGATGAGTATGATGGAAGAACTAAATTTTTTTCTTAGATACAAATCAAGCAAACTAGGAAAGGCATCTTTATTCATCAAACTAAGTACACAAAGGAAATACTAAAGAAGTTTGGGAATGAAAATCACAAGAGGATAAGCACTTCTATGAACCCTACTAGTAAACTAGACAAAGATGAAAAAGGAAAAAGTATAGATATGAAGCTCTATAGAGGATTAATTGAATCTTTGCTTTACCTAACTGCCAGTAGGCCAGACATAGTATTTAGTGTAGGAATATCTGCTAGATACCAATCAAATCCTAAGGAATCACATCTAAGTGCTGTCAAAAGAATCCTTATGTTAGATGTATGCCCTAGAAGCCAATATGGCGGACACATTATTAATTCTAGAACATAAATTTGTACTTGACTTTATTATTATTGAATAATAAATGGGCATCTTTTTCATTCATATTGTTTATGTGTCTATGAATCGTCCAAGGAATTAATAAGATGATGATACATATTCTCAAGAGTTGAGAATTTGAGCCATGTATCATTGGTAATTAATTTCTAAATGCTCCTGATCCATGGATCATCACGAGGACGGTGATCGATCCGATCAGTGCACAGATCACTTTTCTTCTGGATGGACGAGACTCGAGTCCACAGTGTAGGGACACTGAAGTGATAGTGCAGGTGCTTGTTAGAGAACAAGGGTACTGAGCGTGACCAAGACAAGAAGTCACTTGGATGTCTATCCACTCGTCAGTGACTTGCTTGATGTTGCAGTAGTATGACTGGTCCTTTGACCTGCGGTGCTTCGGCTACTCACAGTGAGGTTATTGTAGTTTGACTACACGTATACATGGTCTCTAGCCATATGGGTCCTTGTAGTGTAGATTGGCTGCAGTAAGTTCACTGTAGGAGTAGGGTATGCACTTACATGGAATCTATCGACCTTGATAGAAGAGGAGTGATCCTATGTGATTTGTTAGACTGAGTTCTAAGACCTTGGCCAGGGCAGAAATATAAAGTGGAGAAAGAGTTTTTCACTATCGAACTCAAGTCAAATAAATCTAGACATATGACAGACGACGGGGTTTGACGAGTTCTCCATGACCTCCGATCTGTAGGGATCCATGATAGAAGGACTGTATCATACGATAACTGCACCTAGAGGTTCATCATTCTATTCTGCTGGGTGGCCACTACATACTGCTAGGTGTCACTGGTGGATGGTGAGACTCACAGGGATCATCTCGATGGTCGATAATCCCTGGTGAGTTGAGTTGGAATTGTTTCAACCCATTGAAAGGAGTTTTCAATGATATTGTGATAGAGATCGCAATATATCTCACTATCAGTCAGAATGGAACCTATGGGGTCACACACATTAGAGGTATTGACCGATCCAATGGTTGAATGTGATTAGGAATCACAAATAATCAATTAGATTGATAAATGAAAACCCGCTAAGAGTTAGTGATTAGAAGAAGGATTAATTGCAATCGGATTGCAATTTAATTTAATTAATTGGATTTAATTAATTGGACTTGATCATGAGTCCTACTTGGAGTGGGATTTATGAAGTCCTAATTGGATTAGGATTTCAAATTAAATTAGAATCCTATTTGGAATAGGATTTCTAAAGTCCAAATTCTCTTAGGGCTGAAAATTGAACAAGTCCTGATTAGATTAGGATTTTCTTAAGTCCTAATTAATTTTAAATTTAATCTAATTAATTTCATGACTCCTAATTGGATTAGGGTTGAAGAGTTCAATAGAGTCATGGCTCAATTAAATTCTAATTGGATTAGGAATTGGAGGAAATTGAAATGGGTTCATAAAAATCCTATTTTGACTAGGATTGGACTCATGCAATGGATCCAAATTAATATCCCCTTTAATTTATTTAAATAGCAGATTTAAATGAACTTGAGGGAGGGGCCCACGCCCCTCCCCTTGGGGTGTGCGTGGGAGAAAGAGGAGGGGCGCACTGTTAGCCAAAAGAAGAGATAAAGATGAGTTCCTAAAAAATAGGAACTCATCCTTATCTCTTAACTAATTAAAAGGGAGCATGGAATTTCGAAAAAAATGAATGTTTTTCTCCTCATTCCAGCCATGAGCACCCTCCTCCATCTTCCTCCTTTGAGCCACAATCAAGAGAAGAAAAAGAAAAGCTTGGGACGCCCTCTTCCTTCTTCATCTTGGTTCCAAAAAGGAAGAAAAAGAGAAAGGCTGCGGGTCTTGTTTTCTTCTTCCTAAATCCATCCTTCTTCTTCTTCCTCTCAAGCCAATCAAAGGTTGATTCAAAGGAGAGGACTTCAACCATCCATAGCCATCTCTGCAAGGGAGCTAGCACCCCGGTGAGATCCAAAGGCTTCGATCGAGTCAGTACTTCGTGTGGATACCTGTAGAGGCCGGACGCGTGTGCGGCTTCCACTGAGCCTTGATCAAATACCACGTAAATCAGATTTGCGGAGACCATCTACCCGCACAAGGTGAAGATTTGATCTTCTTAATGATTTTAAAATGGTTTAAAATAATTTAATTCTAATCTATCTACAAACGAATGGTTTTAAAATACGTTCATGCGATGAACGGATCCCGCATAGTTTTTCCGCTGCAATCTGAAAATTATTTCGAATTTTCATGGCATATGTGGGATCCTAACAGTGGTATCAGAGCCATGGTTATGTAGATTAAGATTAGAATTAAATTTTTCAAGGTATTTTAGATCTGAAATTTAAGGGATTAGGCTTGCTGAAATTTATGTATGCAGAATTTTCAGCTTGCTGATTTTTCTGCATACTAATTTTTAGATGCTTAGATTAATGATTCTAAAGCTTTGATAATGTGATTACAAATATTTAGAGTCAAATCTAGCATGATCAGCAAGTCATGAGATGGAATAATCAATTAAATTACAGATCTGAAAATAATTTTTTATGCATGTGATGCGTATGGTGATGATCATGGATGGACCCTTTGAATGTGCTGAAATATTCTGCGATGTTCTGTGATGCATGTAATTTTAATTTTTAGATGCCTGCGTGCATCTTAAATTTATGTATTAGGGACCTGCGTGTCTCAATGAAAAGGGTTGTAATTTTATTTTTATTTTTATTTAATTTTTAAAGCAATCTGGGATGTAATCTGTGATGTGTGTTGCACGTCGATGGTTGATCGATATGTACATCAACAAGCTCAACATGCGCGGATCAAGATCAAGGGTTGATTGAAGATGGATCAAGGAGTTGATCACAATTGGACCTAGAGGATCAAGATCGAGTCAAGAGTTGAAGACGATCAAACCAATTGACGTGCATGTGCTTGTAAAATGACCCCATCCTGGATCCATGATCATCACCATTTAATTTTATTTTTGATAAATGCCTGGATGTTTAATGCTTATGATTATGCGGGTAGACTTATATTTGCATGAGATGTGAATACGCGATCGAGTGAGACCTAAATCGAAACCTCCCTAATCAGTCGAGGGTGAACCAACATGAGTTAGTCATATTAGATTAATTGATCTAATTGGTGTCTAGGCAAGCCTATAAGGTGGTTACTTAATTAGGACCTTACTCTCTGAGTAAGGGGAGCCTCCCACCTGCTTACCTGGCCAATTGTTCGATTACCTCTTATGAAGAACTCAAGTTGCAAACACTAAGACTTGATTATGCAATATTAAGTCCATAGGTCTTCCACCGTAGTAGAGCTGCTAAGGTCTTTCCGGCGTTGATTTGTCTCGGCTGGACACAGTGGGCAAGTTGCATCGGGGGACTGGACCTCTCTATTAGACATGAGATGTTGTGGGGCAAAGGTGGGGTTGGGCACCAATAACTATTAGGTGAGGACCCAATGACGACTTTATTTCCGTGGTTATACGGTGGGTCTGACTTAACTAAGTAATGGGACCAATAACTGTTAGGTGAGGTCTTCATCACTTAGAGACCAAGTACCACTGCAATATGCTTGAGAAGCATTGTACAAGAGTTGTACACTCATCCATTTATATGTCACCAATAACTGTTAGGTGAGGCGGCATGTAAATCGGTGAGACCGCAGTACCCACTAGAAATCCTAGTCGCGTAGGATTTTCGTTTCTCCATCAGGGGAGTATGAGGGATTCGAGAAAATAGTGGGAGCATATTTGTTTTAAAAGTTCCTAGAACAAATTAAGTTCAAGTACAAAGTCTAACTAGAATCTTTACTCTCTACAGATCACAATGTCAGCTTCAAACCCTTTGACCCGAATCCTTGAGACCAACAGACTGACCGGAACCAACTATAAAAACTGGCTTAGGAACCTGAAAATTGTTCTGAATTGTGAGAAAATAGGGTATGTGCTCGAGAATGATATCCCTAGGCTACCAGCACGTCCTACTGATGATCAGCGTGAGACGCATCAGAAGTGGACTGATGACGACATTAGGGTCAAGTGCTACATCATGGCATCCATGACTAACGAACTTCAATGCCAGCATGAGAACATAAAGACTGCTAGGGAAATACTGGCTCATCTGTAAGAGTTGTATGGTGAGTAGAGCCGCACTGCACGCTTTGAAGTGTCCAAGAGGCTCTTCAAGGCAAAGATGCGTGAGGGGCAGTCTGTCCACGATCATTGTCTGACTATGATCAAGAACCTCGAGGAACTTGAGAAGCTCGGTATGTCCATGCATAAGGAACTGTAGATAGATCTGATCCTGCAATCCCTTCCTGATTCATTTGGTTAGTTTATAGTAAACTACCATATGAATAAAATTGAATGCACAAAAACCGAATTGTTGAATATGTTGGTAACTGCTGAAGGGGCCTTGAAAGGTTCAAGGGGCTCTGTTCTGGCTGCTGAGCTGACTTCTAGTTCCAAGAGAAAGTCTACTTGGAAGAAAAAGAAGCCTGCAAAGAAGCACAAGAAAGACAAAAAGCCTAAGAAGGAAGTTCATAAGAAAAGGGCTGATGACAAAGAAAAATGTTTCCACTGCAACGTCAACGGCCACTGGAAAAGGAACTGCCCTTCATACCTCGAGAGCCTGAAGAACAAAAAAGACACACCTTCTGAAGGTATGTTAGACTTGCTCGTGATTGAAACTAACCTTACGGTTTCTTCTACTTCTAGTTGGGTTATAGATTCTGGTTCTAGTGCTCATTTGTGCACTACTATGCAGGGTCTAAAGGAAAGTAGGAGGCTGGCGGAAGGTGCAGTGACCCTTCGGGTTGGCAACGAGGCAAGAGTTGCTGCTGTAGCTGTGGGCACCTACCCTCTGCGATTACCGTCTGGATTTAGTTTATTGCTTAGAGACTGTTATTATGTCCCTGCTGCTAGCAGGAATTTGATTTCTGTTTCGTATTTAGCATAGGATGGTCATGTTTTGACCTTTGACAAAGACTGCTGTTCTATTTATCTCAGAAATAAATTAGTTGCACGTGGTTTCATGATTGACAGTCTTTATCACTTGCATATTGATGTATCTGTGAATGTGTCTGAGCAAGTAGTGGATGCCATAGGATCTAAAAGATCCAGACATGAGATATGTGGAGTGATTGATTAAAACCCTATTTGATTTTGATGAGCTCAAAGCATTTGAGTATATTTCTTGTTTACTAATGAATTCAATTAAGTGTTTTCAGTGAAAATCTTCTCTAAGTGTCTCTAGACTTGGTTCATAATATTTTGGATAAGTTAAGAAGTCAGCTTGAACCAAAGTCTGAGACTCGAGTCGACTCCAGAGTATCACGAGTCGACTCCAAGCGTATCAAGTTCACTGGCACGGGCTCGAGTCGACTCCGGATCAGTACGAGTCGACTCAGACTGAGAACAGACAGACAAACAGAAAGCATCAACTCAAAACCTGTCAGCGAGTCGACTCCTGAAGTGCGCGAGTCGACTCCAATGTTTACCGAGTCGACTCCGGAGAAGTATGAGTCGACTCCAAGGAGCCACAGGCAGAAAAGTCAGAGAGCAGTTTTCGGGTCTGAGATTCGAGTCGACTCCAGTGGAACGCGAGTCGACTCCGATAGTTGGCAGGTCGACTCCAAGGAAAGCGAGAGTCGACTCTCAGCGGTACACAAAGAAAAAGTCAGAGGGCAGTTTCTGGACTCTGAGATTCGAGTCGACTCCCGCAATACGCGAGTCGACTCCGAGACTCCGCGACCACAAAGAAGACAGAAGACCAAGTTACTGCCTCTGAGATTCGAGTCGACTCCCAGACAGCTAGAGTCGACTCCAAGGCAGCTTCACATCAAAAAGGCAGAAGACCAAGTTTCGGAAACTGAGAGCCGAGTCGACTCCGAGGAAGTTCGAGTCGACTCCAAGACTGGACGAGCCAAAAAGACAGAAGATAGGGAGTTCTGGCTCTGAGCGCCGAGTCGACTCCCAGGATTGACGAGTCGACTCGAGTGGACCAAATTCAAAAATAGATCCACGGACTCCATGGGATGAGCCGACTCCGAGAAAGCCAAGTCAGCTCCAGAAGTTGGCGAGTCGACTCTGGGTCAAGACGAGTCGACTCCCAGTCGCGAAGGCAACTTTAATTCAAATCTGGAACAGTTGCAGAGTCGACTCCGGAAAAGTATGAGTCGACTCCCGCTACAGATGAGTCGACTCCTGATCGCGCGAGTCGACTCCAACCCACCAACGGACACATTGTCAGACTGTACAGAGTGTGCAGAACGGGCAGAAAAAGCTCTCTAATGGCTAGTTTCCGTGGGGGTTGGTTTAAATAGCCACAGAGGACTGTAGCAAGGCAGAGAACAACCATTCCACTCCAAGTAATCAAGCATTCAATCTCTGCAACCTGTTCTTCAACGAAAAAGAGGGAAGAGCTGCATTAACTGCATTCACCTACATCTTCCCAGCAATTAAAGAAGCCTCCTCCTGCATTCAAGTCGACTACACATTCAAGAGGAGACCCGAAGTTTAAGAAGCCATTCCTCTTCTCCAACTTAAAAGCGTTTGAAGGCTTCTAAACTCTTTTCAGATTATATTGTTTTCCATCTGCTTTTGAGAAGCTTAGTTTTCTGTTTGTCTATTTTATTTACAACTTGTATTTGCTTGGTTCAATCGGGGGATTGAATCAAGGGTATTGAGGTTGGTTGGTGAGCCGAGTGTAAAACCAACGTGTGTAAGGGTTCGATTGTGATCCCGGGAAAACAATCGGGGTGGTTCTAGTCGGTGAGCCTGGGAAAACCGACCGAGTTCGTTGTGAGCTCGTAAAACAACAAGTTTGGTTGTGAGCTTGGAAAACAACCGGCTGTAATCCAAGGGGGTTATAGTGAATTCCCAAGTGAGACTTGGGGAGTGGACGTAGGAGCAAGGGTTAGCTCCGAACCACTATAAAACTTGGTGTTTGTGTTTGATTGTCTCTCTTCTTCTTCCTCTCTTATCACTCACAGCACATAGCATTTAATTAAACAACTTGCAATAGTTTTAATTAGTCATCCACAACGTTTTAAATATCTAAATTATTTTAAAACCCAATTCACCCCCCCCTCTTAGGTTGTCTATCTGGGCAACAAGTGGTATCAGAGCCTAAACTCTTCCACCCAAGAGTAAAAGATCAAAATGACAACCCCATTTGGATCTTCCCACATTGAGGGTCAGTCCACCCAAAGACCCCCATTCTTTAATGGATCCGACTACTCATATTGGAAGGCTAGGATGAGAATATTCATCCAAGCCCAAGACTATGAGATGTGGACCATTGTAGTAAATGGGCCATACATCCCATCCATATATGTAGAGGGTGTCACGGTACCCAAACTAGAAAAGGATTGGGATGAACATGACATGAGAAAGGCACAACTAAACTCTAAAGCTATGAATGTGCTTTATTGTGCCTTAGATAGAAATGAATTCAATAGGGTCTCTACTTGCAATTCTGCAAAAGAGATTTGGGACAGACTTGAAGTGACCCATGAGGGCACGAATCAAGTCAAAGAATCCAAAATAAATATTTTGGTTCATAAATATGAACTATTTAAAATGGATTCTAATGAAACAATTACATGCATGTTTACTAGGTTTACTGACATTGTCAATGGCCTAAAAAGCCTTGGCAAGAACTATACTAACAGTGAGCTTGTCAGGAAAATCCTTCGGTGTCTACCAAGGTCATGGAAAGCTAAAGTGACCGCAATCCAAGAAGCCAAGGACCTGAACAAATTACCACTTGAGGAGCTTCTTGGATCCCTAATGACGCACGAGCTAACCATGAAACAACACAACGAGGAAGAGTCCTCCCATAAGAAAAAGGTAATAGCTCTAAAATCTACTTCATCTAATAAGGACTTATCTTGCAGTAGCAGCAGTGAAGAAGAAGAACATGAGGAAGATGATGGTGAGGCACTTCTTGTGCGCAAATTCAGAAAATTCATCAACCACAAGAAGTCCTATCATCAAAGGAGAAGCCCCTCAAATTCCTACCGCAAGGACAAAGGTAAGAAAAGGGAAAATGAGGAAATTGGGTGTTACGAGTGCAAGAAGCCGGGTCACATAAGAGCTGAGTGCCCTTTACTGAAAAAGGGGAGCAAGTACAAGAAGAAGAAGGCTCTTGTCACAACACTATCCGACTCCGACTCATCATCCTCTTCATCGGATGATGAACAAGATGAAAAGGCCAATTTCTGCTTCATGGCCAATGAAAATGAGGTAACATCCGAATCGCATCTTGATTTTTCTTTTGATGAACTTTATGATGCATTTAATGAATTAATGATAGAATATAAGGCCATAAATCTTAATAATAAAGAACTAAAAATCGCTAATCAATCATACCTACATAAATACGATAAATTAGTTAAGGATAAGGATTTAATCACCAAAGAAAATATAGAACTTAAGACAAGCAACCACCTTTTAACTCAAAAGACTACTACCTTAACTAAAGATAATGAAAAACTAACTAAGGAATTTTCAGAACTAAAAAAATATAAACAAATCTTAAATAAGGATCTCACAAAAGAACTAAATGAACTAAAAGCAGAAAAACAAATACTAACTCAAGAACTAGAAAAATACAAACCCTTAGTTGAAAAATTTACATATAGCTCAGAAAAATTAAATATGATACTAAATAGTCAACGAGCAGTATTTAATAAAGCGGGTTTAGGATATAAACCAAGAAATAAACAAAAACTTCTTAGTAACTTCTTTGTTAAAGCTGGGAAAAGTAAAACTAAGAAAATAACCTGCTTTTGTTGTGGAACTATAGGTCATAAAGCAAATGTGTGTAATCTTAGGAAAGGTAAAACAAAAAGAAAAATTAAAAGGGTATGGGTTCCAAAAGGAACCAACTTGACTAACCATGAAGGACCCAAGAAAACTTGGGTACCTAAGATGACATGATTTGCTTGTGTAGGAGTGTCTTGCAGCCAAGGTCAACAAAAACTGCTGGTATTTGGATAGTGGCTGCTCAAGGCACATGACGGGTGACAAGAATCAATTTTTCACCCTTGAAGCTAAGAAGGGAGGTGCTGTGACTTTTGGAGACAACAACCAAGGTCACATCATTGGTATTGGTAAAGTTCAAATCACCCCTTCTACTTTTATAGATAATGTTAGATATGTTGATGGTCTTAAGCATAACTTATTAAGCATTAGTCAATTATGTGATAAAGGGTATGATGTTATGTTTAAACCATCACTATGCATTATAACAAACCCTAATGACAATAGTTTAGTCTTTAAAGGAATTAGACGAGGAAATGTATATGTTGTAGACCTTGAAGATCTTGCAAAACATAACCAATGTTTAGTTGTTAATGAAACTAAAGATAATGATGCTAGTTGGTTATGGCACCGTAAGTTAGGTCATGCAAGCATGGACACAATAACTAAACTAGTTAAAAGAGATTCCGTGATAGGTTTGCCAAAATTAAAATTTGAAAAGAACAAAATATGTGAAGCATGTCAATTTGGCAAACAATCTAGGAACTCATTTAAATCCATAAAATATGTCTCTACCTCTAGGCCTCTAGAATTATTACACATGGACCTATTCGGACCAACTAGAACAACAAGCCTAGGTGGAAATAAATATGGTCTAGTTATTGTAGATGATTATTCTAGGTAGACATGGGTCATGTTCCTAGCACATAAGGATCAAGCATTTTCTGTTTTTAAGAAATTCCATAAAGAAGTAACCAATGCTAGAGATACCTCAGTAATGGCTATTAGAAGTGACCATGGTACCGAATTCGAAAATCAGTCATTTGATGAGTTTTGTAGTAAAAAGGGGATAACCCATAATTTTTCTGCACCTAGGACACCACAACAAAATGGAGTTGTGGAGAGGAAAAATAGAACTCTAGAGGAAATGGCTAGAACTATGTTATGTGAAAGTAACCTCCCTAAGTACTTTTGGGGAGAAGCCATTAATACCTCTTGTCATATACTAAATAGAGTTCTATTGAGACCCATCATAAAGAAAACACCTTATGAACTGTGGAAAAACAGAAAACCAAAAGTTAATTACTTTCATGTTTTTGGATGTAGGTGTTTTGTTCATAATAATGGAAAAGATAATCTAGGTAAATTTGACTCTAAATCTGATGAGGGCATATTCTTAGGTTACTCTACAACTAGTAAAGCATATAGAGTCTTTAATAAAAGAACCCTAGTTATAGAAGAATCCATACATGTTGTGTTTGATGATTCTAGTGATGTTTTCTCTAGTAAGAAAGTTAATTTTGATGATGATGCTGAAATTCTTGAAGAAAAGATAGATGAGATGACATTACAAGATGATAATCAAAAATTGATTGTAGGTGCATCATCAAGCCAAGAGGCTATTGTGGATCATGGGCTAACTAAAGCTTGGAGGTATGCTCACGGGCATCCTAAGGAACTAATTCTAGATGATCCATCTCAACCGGTTAGGATTAGAGCATTCCTTAGAAATTTAAATAATCATCTAGCTTTTGTCTCACACTTTGGGCCCAAACACATAGAAGAGGCCGAAAATGATGTAAATTGGATAAATGCAATGCAAGAAGAATTAAACCAATTCACTAGAAACAAGGTATGGAATCTAGCAGAAAGACCTTCTGAATATCCAATTATAGGTACTAAATGGATTTACAAAAATAAACTTGATGAAAATGGAATTGTCATAAGGAATAAGGCTAGACTAGTAGCAAAGGGTTATAATCAAGAAGAAGGTATAGATTTTGATGAAACCTTTGCTCCTGTAGCTAGACTTGAGGCTATTAGATTATTATTGGCATATGCATGCTCTAAGGACTTCAAACTATTTCAAATGGATGTAAAAAGTACATTTTTAAATGGGTATATTAATGAGGAGGTATATGTAGAACAACCTCCTGGTTTTGAAAATCATCAATACCCTAATCATGTATATAAACTGAACAAAGCACTTTATGGTTTAAAACAAGCACCTAGAGCATGGTATGAGAGGCTTAGCAAATTCCTATTAGAACATAAATTCTCTAGGGGAAATGTAGATACAACACTGTTTTTGAAAAAGCAAAACAAAGATATGTTATTAGTACAGATTTATGTTGATGATATCATTTTCGGTGCTACTAACAATCGCCTCTGCGAAGAATTTGCTGATTTGATGCAGAGTGAATTTGAGATGAGCATGATGGGAGAGCTGAACTACTTCCTCGGGCTTCAAATCAAACAGTCTGAAGGAGGCATCTTCATCAATCAAGCCAAATATATCAAGGAGATGCTCAAGAAGTTTGATATGGAGGGAAACAAGTCAATCAGCACCCCCATGAGCTCATCATGCAAATTAGACCAAGATGAATCAGGTAAATCTGTAGATCAGAAACTGTATAGCGGTATAATAGGATCCTTATTGTATCTAACTGCAAGTAGACCTGATATTATGTTTAGTGTTTGCATGTGTGCTAGATATCAGGCTAATCCTAAAGAATCACATCTAGTTGCAGTTAAGAGAATTTTTAAATACTTAATAGGAACTAAGAATATAGGGTTATGGTACTCTAAAGAATCTAGCCTAAACTTAATAGGATACACAGATTCAGACTTCGCTGGATGTAAGCTTGATAGAAAAAGTACCAGCGGGTGTTGTCAATTTCTAGGAGAAAACCTTATCTCATGGTTTAGCAAGAAACAAAACTCGGTTGCATTATCTACTGCTGAAGCTGAATATGTTGCAGCCGGGAGTTGTTGTGCTCAAATCTTGTGGATTAAACAACAACTAGAAGATTATGGCATTAAACAAGATAAAATTCCCATTAATTGTGATAATACAAGTGCCATTAATCTAACTAAAAATCCAATTCAGCATTCAAGAACTAAACACATTGAGATAAGACATCACTTCATAAGAGATCATGTATTGAATGGTGATGTGACACTCCAATTTGTTTGTACTGATGATCAATTAGCAGATATTTTTACAAAACCCCTAAGTGAAGAGAGGTTTAGTGTGCTTAGGAGGGGATTAGGAGTGATTGATCCATCCTAGTGGTAGTTTCCACTAGATTCATTGATTTTGATGATTAGTTTGTGGTTAAAATAGAGTTTCTCTTCAATGATCATCAAATCAGATCTTAATTTAGTGATTTTTCCTCGTTTGGCACAAACATAGCATGATTTTTAGGTGCGTGCCAAAGTTAGAGACGACTCGAGTAAGTTTCAGAGTCGGCTCCTGAGGGGGAGTCGACTCGCGCATTTGCGGGAGTCGACTCACAAAGATGGCAGCAGAGGGGGAGTCGACTCGCATATAGTCGGGAGTCGACTCGAGGTCTACAGGCGCATAAGGAGAGTCGACTCGCGCATATTCTAGAGTCGACTCGAGGTCGAGTCGACTCGCGACTCAGTGGAGTCGACTCGCAGTCGGGATCCAACTTTTTAACCCTAACTTTGTCGTTTCGAAAACACTTCTTTCTCAAGCCGCCACTGTTCACAATGTTGACCCCCTAATGGATTTTGATGAATACAAAACACTAGAGTATAATTCCATTTATCTTAACAATTTAATTGAGGAATTCATGTGATTAATTGAGAATATTGTTAAGAAATGTCTAGGCAAGTTCCCATAATTTTTATGAATTTATTGAAGAATATTTTGAGTTAAAGAAAACAGATCAGGGACAGCCGAGACGTCTCCGGATAGTTTCAGAGACGTCTCTGGCACAAACAGGAAGAACTGGCACACTTGGAGACGTCCCCGGCATCTGCCGAGTCGTCCCCGCGTTAGCGGAGTCGACTCTCTCAGTTGCGGAGTCGACTATCTCAGTGGCGGCAGAAAGGCAGTTTTCAAGATATATGCGCGAGACGTCCCCACTGTACGCGGAGTCGTCCCCGCAAGTAAAAAGGAGACATCCCGAGTCGTCCCCAAGATAGCGGAGACGGCTCTCTCAGGGTTTTCCAGAGAATGGTTTTTTCGGTGATAAGGAAGCGGAGTCGACCCTGAGACAGCGGAGTCGTCCCCATGCATAAAGTGCAAACAAGCCGAGACGTCCCCTGAAGGAGCGGAGTCGACTCTCTCAGGGTATTCCAGAGGACATGTTTTTCGGAGATAAAGAAGCGGAGTCGTCCCCAAAGCAGCGGAGTCGTCCCCATTCAAAAAGTGCAAACAAGCCGAGACGTCCCCTTAAAGTGCCGAGTCGACCCCAGACAACCGAAAAAGTAAAATCTTGTAGCCGAGACGTCTCTCGTTGAAGCGGAGACGTCCCCGGAGCGCCTGGGACGCGACTGACAGCTTTTCAGGTTTGGTTTGAATTTCAAATCCCTTTTTACTTTGTCTCTAACGGCTATATTTGCTTTTTGGGCTATAAAAGGGACCTCTTAAGTGCTTCTCAACAACTCTTCACCAACCCAAAGCTAGATCATTCAAGAGAAAAGTAAGAAAGAAAAGTTCAAGGGAGTGAGTGCATTCAAGTGAAGAAATCAAGTGTTTTCAAGCTTCCCAAGTGATTTCAAGCTCAACCACTCTCGTGCGCTCGGGATTCAAAGCTCACACTCAACCCTACGCGGTCCACATCGGAAGAATCAACATCTCCCACGCTTCCAACGGCAAAAGGATTCTTCCGGGTTCTATTGTTCATAATTGCAATATTTGCTTTTTAGAGCTTTTCCTTTCTTTTGTAAACTCTTTCATTGTGGTGCTTGTTCCAGTCAAGAGACTTGGAACAAGGGAAAGGCGTCCCAAGCCTAAGTGAAATTGGGGGTTTTAGGGTTTGTTGTGAGCCCGGTGTAAAACAACGAGTTGGGTAGTGAACTCGCAAAACTACCGTACTGTAATCTTGGATTATAGTGGAAATTCCCAAAGGTGATTTGGGGAGTGGATGTAGGAGCAGTGGAAGCTCCGAACCACTATAAAATCTTGTGTTTGCGATTGACCTTTCTCATTCCCCCTTCTTTACTTTAGTGCAAATACTCGTGTGTTTTATTTTTAATTAGTCAAAAGTTTTTAAAACACCCAATTCACCCCCCTCTTGGGTGACCATCTCTGGGCAACAAGTGGTATCAGAGCGGGTGCTCTGTGTATTTCTTGAAAGACCTAACCGTCTTAGCCAAAGATCTAGATGGCAACACCCTTTAACAATGTTCCTGCCGAGGGGCAAGCAACCAATAGACCTCCACTCTTCAATGGGACAAATTATACCTATTGGAAGACTAGAATGAGAATCTTCATTCAAGCACAAGACTATGCCTTGTGGAGGGTTATAGTCAAGGGACCACAAGAACCATCACACGTGGTCAATGGCATTCGAGTTCCCAAACCTGAGGAGGATTGGGATGAGAATGATGATAGGATGGCTCAACTCAATTCTAGAGCCATGAACTCATTATTTTGTTCTTTAGATGTAAATGAGTTCAATAGAGTCTCCACATGTACTTCCGCTAAGGAAATATGGGATAGGCTTGAAGTTACCCACGAGGGTACAAATCAAGTTAAAGAGTCCAAAGTGAACATTCTAGTTCACAAATATGAATTGTTTAAGATGGAACCTAATGAAACCATCACATGCATGTTCACACGTTTTACTGATATTATTAATGGTCTAAAGAGCTTGGGTAAATCTTATACTAACTCGGAACTTGTGAGTAAAATTCTCAGGTCTTTGCCAAAAGCATGGGAAGCAAAGGTCACGGCGATCGTAGAAGCCAAGGACCTCAACACCTTGGGGCTAGAACAACTTTTGGGCTCATTGATGACGCATGAGCTCACTATGAAGCAACATGAGGATGACTTGCCAAAGAAGAAAACGATTGCACTCAAGGCTACCTCGAGTATATGTGAAGAGGAAAGTAGTGAGAGTGAGGAAGAAAGTGAGGACGAGGACTTGGGTTTGATAGTTAGGAAGTTTAAAAAATTCATGAGGAAAAAGAAACCCTTTCCAAGGAAAAAGTTTGGAGGGAGAAATGATTGGGAAAAAGAAAAAGAAAAAGAAAGAGACCCAATCATATGCTATGATTGCAAGAGACCGGGACACATTCGTTCCGAATGCCCTCAACAAAAGAAGTATTTTGGAAAGAAGAAGAAGAAGGCATTGAAGGCAACATGGGATGATAGTGACACATCATCCTCCGAGGAAGAGAAGGAAGAGACCGCCAATCTATGCTTCATGGCGTTCGAAGACGACGAGGTATGTCAAAACCCAACCATAAATTTTACTTTAGAAGAATTATATGAAGCTTTTCAAGAACTCATGGGTGATTGTAGTATGTTAGGAGCAAAGAATAAAGAATTAAAAGCCTCCAATCAAAAACTAAAGAAAAATATTGAAAACCTATTAATTGAAAAGGAGAGCGTTAAAAATATTAACACTACTAACCTAGAAATCAAAAATTCAAAACTGAGCATTGAAAATGAAAAGGCAAAAACACTAATTAAGGAATTAAATCTAAAAGTAAAATCCTTACTCGATAATAATACCTCACTTGCACAAACTGTTGAATCTCTTAAAAAGGATATGGAAGAATTAGTTAAAGAAAATTTGAATCTTAAGAATGAGGTACATAAGTACAAACCAATTGTTGAAAAATTCACACAAAGCTCTGAAAAATTAAATCTTATTCTTTCAAATCAAAGAGCTGTTTTCAATAAAGCCGGATTAGGATATAAAACTAATAAGCAACAAAAGTATCTAAAGAATTTCTTTGTAAAAGCAAAAGACGTAAAAGCTGAAAAACCAACATGCTTTCTTTGTGGAAAGAAAGGACATAAAGCCTACTCTTGTATTCAAAGAAAAATCCAAACTAACAAGAGTACATTTGTAAAAGCTAAAAACATAACTAAAGTATGGGTGCCTAAGGGAACTAACTACACTAACCACGAAGGACCCAAGAAAACTTGGGTACCTAAGAGCTTCACATGATCATTTTGCAGGTATGCCTTGCAGCCGGAAATAAAAAGAGAATGTGGTATCTTGATAGTGGTTGCTCAAGGCATATGATCGGTGACAAGAGTCTCTTCATCACCTTGGAATCAAAAGAAGGAGGAGTAGTCACATTTGGAGACAATGCTAAAGGCCGAATTATTGGTGTTGGTAAAATCTCCATATCACCCTCCTCATTTATTGATAATGTATTGTTAGTTAATGGACTAAAACATAATTTGTTAAGTATAAGTCAATTTTGTGACAAGGGCTTTAAAGTATCATTTGAATCATCACTATGCATAATTAGTAGTCCATTTGACAATGAGATCATGCTCACAGGACATAGGCATGGAAATGTTTACATGGTAGATCTTGATGATCTCACCATGAAGGATGGCCAATGTCTTGTAGCCATGAATCCCAAAGTCAATGAGACTAGTTGGTTATGGCATCGTAGGTTAGGGCATGCTAGCATGGACTTAATCTCCAAATTAATTACAAAAGATCTAGTCAAAGGACTACCAAAAATAGACTTTGAGAAGAATAAAATTTGCGCTGCATGTCAATTAGGGAAACAAACAAGAAGTTCCTTCAAGTCTAAGAACATAGTCTCAACAACAAAACCTTTAGAACTAATTCACATGGATTTGTTTGGACCCACTAGAACTGCTAGTCTAGGGGGTAAGAAATTTGGTCTTGTAATTGTTGATGATTTTTCACGTTTTACATGGGTTTCATTTCTTGCACATAAAGATGAGTCCTTTCCTGCTTTTATCAAGTTTCATAATAGGGTTTCGAATGAACTCAATCTTAAACTAAAAGCAATTAAGAGTGATCATGGTACCGAGTTTGAAAATCAGCACTTTGAAAAGTTTTGTGACGAAAATGGTATCAATCACAATTTCTCGGCACCTAGGACACCCCAACAAAATGGGGTGGTAGAGAGGAAGAATCGCACACTAGCAGATATGGCTCGTACCATGTTGTGCGAATCAGATCTACCAAAGTATTTTTGGGCTGAAGCAATAAATACTTCATGTTATATCTTAAATCGTGCTTTAGTTAGATCCATCTTAAAGAAAACACCTTATGAGTTGATAAAAGGTAAGAAACCAAATATAAGTTATTTTCATGTTTTCGGTTGTCGATGCTTTATTTTGAACAATGGAAAGGACAATCTAAGTAAATTTAGTGCTAAATCAGATGAGGGGATCTTCTTAGGTTATTCCTCATCTAGTAGAGCATACAGGGTCTTCAACAAAAGAACTCTCGTTGTTGAAGAATCCATTCATGTTGTTTTTGATGAAACTAATGGAGATTCTTCTAGAAAAGAAGAAGATGGTGATGTAGGTATACTTGAAGACCAAATGAAGGAACTCTCCACTCAAGACAAACAACATGAGGATGAGATCAAAGAAGATACAAATCAGCGAGATGAAGAAGATCAACCTCCATCAAGAAATCTAGATCTTCCTAAAGAATGGAGGTATGCACATGGTCATCCAAAGGATCTAATCCTTGGTGATCCTTCACAAGGTATAAGAACTAGATCCTCTTTAAGAAACACTAGTAATTATCTTGCTTTCGTTTCACAAATAGAGCCTAAATCACTAGAAAAAGCTGAAAAAGATGATAATTGGATGAATGCTATGCAAGAGGAATTAAACCAATTCGAAAGAAATGAAGTTTGGACTCTAATAAAAAGACCCCCTAATGTTTCAATTATAGGCACCAAGTGGGTGTATAGAAATAAACTAGATGAAGATGGAATAGTCATAAGAAACAAAGCTAGGCTAGTGGCCAAAGGATATAATCAGGAGGAAGGAATAGATTTTGATGAAACTTTTGCTCCTGTTGCTAGGTTAGAGGCTATTAGACTACTTTTAGCATATACATGCTTCATGGATTTTAAACTCTATCAAATGGATGTAAAAAGTGCATTTTTAAATGGTTATATAATGGAGGAAGTTTATGTAGGACAACCTCCAGGTTTTGAAAATCACTTACATCCAGATTATGTGTATAAATTGCATAAAGCATTGTATGGCCTTAAGCAAGCCCCTAGGGCATGGTATGAAAGATTAAGTAATTTCCTAATTGAAAACAAATTTAAGAGAGGAAATGTAGACAAAACCCTCTTTATAAAAAGAAAAGGAAATGACTTATTGCTTGTACAAATTTATGTGGATGATATAATTTTTGGTGCTACTAATGACAGTCTTTGTCAAGAGTTTGCCAAGCTTATGCAGGGAGAATTTGAAATGAGCATGATGGGTGAGCTCAACTTCTTCCTTGGGCTGCAAATAAAACAATCAGAGGAAGGCATCTTCATCAGTCAGTCCAAATACATCAAAGAAATGTTGGAAAAATTCAAGATGAAGGATGCAAAGGAAATCAGCACACCCATGGGCTCAAGTTGCAAGCTTGACAAAGATGAAAAAGGTAAAAGTATAGACTGCAAATTGTACAGAGGTATGATAGGCTCTTTACTTTACCTTACTGCCAGTAGACCAGATATATTATTCAGTGTTTGTATGTGTGCTAGATACCAAGCATATCCTAAGGAATCACACTTGCAAGCTGTTAAAAGAATTTTTAGATATCTAGTAGGGACATCTAATGTAGGCTTATGGTATTCCAAACAATCTGACATAAACTTAATTGCTTATTCCGATGCTGATTTTGCCGGGTGCAAACTCGACAGAAAAAGCACAAGTGGCACATGTCAATTCTTGGGTGCCAATTTGGTTTCTTGGTTTAGCAAGAAACAAAATTCAGTTGCCTTGTCCACAGCTGAGGCTGAGTACATTGCAGCTGGAAGCTGTTGTGCCCAAGTTCTTTGGATTAAGCAACAACTTGAAGACTTCGGTATCAAAATGGATAATATACCAATTAAGTGTGATAATACAAGTGCAATTAATTTAACAAAGAATCCTGTCCAACACTCTAAGTCAAAGCATATAGAGATTAGGCATCATTTTATTAGGAATCATGTGCTGAAAAATGATGTGATGATTGAATATGTATGCACTGAAAATCAATTGGCCGATATCTTTACAAAGCCCCTTTGTAAAGATAGATTCAACTTCTTAAGGAATGCTTTGAGCTTGTATGATCCTAGCAAATGAATTGAACTTGTATTGCATTGCTTTGCTACTCAAACTAGTAATCCACCTCAAGGTAAACATAAGTGAAAACATGAATTCATCTAAGCTAAATGACGAACTGTTTGACTTTCCGGAGGATGGTTACCCTCCCTTGGACTCTTCATGGAGATATTTTCAGAGCCTATTTCATAGATATTCGAAATTTGGTCAAACATTCCTCATTTCAATATTAATAATTCAAAAATCATTATTAAATTATTATAGGATGTATCATTAAGGGGGAGGATCATAAACAAATTCACTCTAAGTTTATCAAAAGAGATCATATTGATTAGGGTGATTAAACAAAAATTTGGGAGAAGATAGAATTCAGTCTGAAATTTTTCAGTGACGGAGACGTCTCTGGCAAATCGCAGAGACGTCCCCCCCAGGGGAGACGTCTCGCCTTAGTCGCGGAGACGTCTCGGGGACCGAATGAGGGCTTTTTAAATAGGTCAAAATCGCTCGAGCCGACCCGAGCCTTCTCCTTCATCCCCGACCAAAACGAAAAACCCTAGCCTCCATTTGCTCTCCACCTCAAACCCTAGCCTCCGTTTGCTCTACATCACCAACCCTAGCATCCATGGCACCAAAGAAGGCTAGGACGACCCGTGGAAGGCGACCTAGGGTAGCGGCCGACGGTGAGGAACGGCGGGAAGAACCCTCCGCGCCGTCTCCTCCGGTTGCTCCGCCAACCACGACTATTTCCTGTGCAAATCGCACAGTCACGACCGGAAGGTACATAGATTTCTCATTTTTAGATCATGAGGGGTTCTCTATTGGAGAGAGACTCCGAGCCCAAGGGTGGGAGCACCTTTGTACCCTCAATACCTCGACCTACCCCGGCCTAGTTAGAGAACTTTTTAGCAATATGGCCTTAGGGGACCTAGGGTACACTGCATATGTCCGGGGGACATTGGTAGAAGTAAATGAAGATGTCCTATCCACTGTCTTGCAAATCCCTAAGGACGGTGAGGCTCCAACCTCACATCCCCAAAGGGAATTAGCCCTAAATTTACTTTTAGGAAGAGAGGACTGCGGCCCTCTTGATGTTGTGATTTCCCAGGACCTAAATGCAGAAATGAGACTTCTTTTAAGTATTGTCAACCGGGTCCTATTTCCCAAAACCGGTCGCTTCGATTTTGTTTCGGAGCGAGATTTAGTTATAATGCACCATATCCTACTAGGGATCCCTCTAAACCTCCCTAGACTCATGCTAAACTACATCGCCCTATGTCATAGGTATTCTAGGTTTAGTATACCCTATGGCATGATCTTTACCTTAGTTTTCAAACACTTCAAAGTTCCCATTCCAACAAATGAACCTACAAAGCCCTTGAGAAACACCGACTATTACAATGAGGGCACAATGAGAAGAATGGAATTTCATAAGATAGATGGGTCGTGGGTCAAGGTACCAAAGAGAAAAACCCAAATCCAAGAGTCCGAGAACCCACATCATGAGTCTGATCATCACTCTCCTCCACCTAGCCACTTGGATATCCCTGATATACCCTCCAGCTCAGCTGGACCTTCCACATCCATGCCACCACCTCCTCCAGTCAGTGGGCCCTCCTTCCTGTCAGAGGATCAGATGCGCACCTTAGCATCTGCCATTTGCTAGCAGATGAGGGAGGAGATGAGATCCATGATCTCTACAGAGTTGGCCCCCATCAGAGCTTCACATGAAGGGCTTCTACAAGAGATGAAGGATATTAGAAGTCAAATTGAAGCTACAACACAAGAAATAATTGGTGTGGGTGCCACCCAAACCATCAGATCAATAGAGCTCAAGGACAGCTTGAGGAGCATTTCCAAGAGTCTCAAAGAGCTGACAAAACCAGATGGCAACGTGGGCACCTTGGTTGCCCAACTCAGAGGAAGAATTGAAATGGCAACCATAGAGTTTGAAGCACTTGTGGCAGGTTTCCACAAGTCACAGGGAGATCAATTTAAGACCCTCATGGATTCCATCAATGCATTCATAGATGCAGCTTGTAAGGTTTATGAACAAAATGCAGCTGGTAGGGCCCATGAGCAACGTCGCCGATGAGGGACATTTTGTAGGCTCTTCTTTTTGTAAATCCTAGGCTATTTTGAAACACTTTTTGTATTAGAAATCAATACTTGTAATGATTTCTTCTTTTGACTATGTACTGACTTCGAAGATTTACAATGACATATGAATGACATACAATTTCTTTTGCAACCCTGTGTACATTTCCAACTCTGTATATGTGAATGTGAATGTGAATGTGCCTCTTGATATGTCATACGAATCTCATAACATACATTAAGTATTCAAATTTGGCACAACTTATCAAAGCATATGAAACAGGGGGAGCACAACCTGAATATCAAAGGGGGAGTAAAATGAATGCTGAACTCTTTAATAAAGATAACTTGAATATCCTTGAGTGGTTAATTATAATATGCTGAATTCTACTATGAATTGAGTTTTAAGCACCTAAGGATAATTTGTCCCCTTCATTGTTGATGACAAAAAGGGGGAGTAGATATTGAATATGGAGATATTGAAAGGGGGAGTAGATATATAGAAAGAACCAAAAGAACCAATATGGATATTGAATATGGAATGCAAAATTTATAATCATACTCCAAAGTTGATTTAGAAAAGATAAATTTGAAGAATATTGACTTTAATATAATTGCCCTTCTGGAAAAGAAAGGGGGAGTCAAAAAGAATCTAGCTTTCAATTATCTTCAGCATCAATATTTCATTTTGACTTGATTCAAATTCAGTTGATATGCTAAAATTGCTTAAGAGCTATAAAGCTCAATCCCATGCAATTATGCACACTGTATCTAGCTCTAATCAAAATATTATACTTGTACATCTGATCAAATACTGTGTATATGTTTAAACTTCGAATTTTTGCATATACTCAGTGTTTTGTCATCATCAAAAAGGGGGAGATTGTTGACCCCCTAATGGATTTTGATGAATACAAAACACTAGAGTATAATTCCATTTATCTTAACAATTTAATTGAGGAATTCATGTGATTAATTGAGAATATTGTTAAGAAATATCTAGGCAAGTTCCCATAATTTTTATGAATTTATTGAAGAATATTTTGAGTTAAAGAAAACAGATCAGGGACAGCCGAGACGTCTCCGGATAGTTTCAGAGACGTCTCTGGCACAAACAGGAAGAACTGGCACACTTGGAGACGTCCCCGGCATCTGCCGAGTCGTCCCCGCGTTAGCGGAGTCGACTCTCTCAGTAGCGGAGTCGACTCTCTCAGTGGCGGCAGAAAGGCAGTTTTCAAGATATATGCGCGAGACGTCCCCACTGTACGCGGAGTCGTCCCCGCAAGTAAAAAGGAGACATCCCGAGTCGTCCCCAAGATAGCGGAGACGGCTCTCTCAGGGTTTTCCAGAGAATGGTTTTTTCGGTGATAAGGAAGCGGAGTCGACCCTGAGACAGCGGAGTCGTCCCCATGCATAAAGTGCAAACAAGCCGAGACGTCCCCTGAAGGAGCGGAGTCGACTCTCTCAGGGTATTCCAGAGGACATGTTTTTCGGAGATAAAGAAGCGGAGTCGTCCCCAAAGCAGCGGAGTCGTCCCCATTCAAAAAGTGCAAACAAGCCGAGACGTCCCCTTAAAGTGCCGAGTCGACCCCAGACAACCGAAAAAGTAAAATCTTGTAGCCGAGACGTCTCTCGTTGAAGCGGAGACGTCCCCGGAGCGCCTGGGACGCGACTGACAGCTTTTCAGGTTTGGTTTGAATTTCAAATCCCTTTTTACTTTGTCTCTAACGGCTATATTTGCTTTTTGAGCTATAAAAGGGACCTCTTAAGTGCTTCTCAACAACTCTTCACCAACCCAAAGCTAGATCATTCAAGAGAAAAGTAAGAAAGAAAAGTTCAAGGGAGTGAGTGCATTCAAGTGAAGAAATCAAGTGTTTTCAAGCTTCCCAAGTGATTTCAAGCTCAACCACTCTCGTGCGCTCGGGATTCAAAGCTCACACTCAACCCTACGCGGTCCACATCGGAAGAATCAACATCTCCCACGCTTCCAACGGCAAAAGGATTCTTCCGGGTTCTATTGTTCATAATTGCAATATTTGCTTTTTAGAGCTTTTCCTTTCTTTTGTAAACTCTTTCATTGTGGTGCTTGTTCCAGTCAAGAGACTTGGAACAAGGGAAAGGCGTCCCAAGCCTAAGTGAAATTGGGGGTTTTAGGGTTTGTTGTGAGCCCGGTGTAAAACAACGAGTTGGGTAGTGAACTCGCAAAACTACCGTACTGTAATCTTGGATTATAGTGGAAATTCCCAAAGGTGATTTGGGGAGTGGATGTAGGAGCAGTGGAAGCTCCGAACCACTATAAAACCTTGTGTTTGCGATTGACCTTTCTCATTCCCCCTTCTTTACTTTAGTGCAAATACTCGTGTGTTTTATTTTTAATTAGTCAAAAGTTTTTAAAACACTCAATTCACCCCCCTCTTGGGTGACCATCTCTGGGCAACACACAAGCCCTAGAGCCGACTCCTAGGTCGTCCCCAAGGCTTTTTCCGTCGACCCTTCACCGTCCCCTTGGGTTTTCCTCCCTTTCTAGGTCGTCCCCGGTCGTCCCCAAGACTTTCCCGTCGGTTCTTCACCGTTCATTAGGTTTTCCTCCCATTTTAGGTCATTATGCCGCGTAAGACCGTAGTCCGGAAGAGGTCCCGACCCGAGGCCGGTCCCGAGCGGCGCTCCAAGGCTCGGCACGATCCCGCGAGGCCACAACCTCCGGCTCGTTCCCCGCCAAGGGCGGTTCCCGCGAGACCATTGGCCGGGAAGGCCGTCACCACCGGGAGATATGTCGACTTCGACTATCTCTCCCGGGAGGGTTTCACCATAGGTGAAAGACTTAGGGTCCAGGGCTTAGAGTTTTTCCTTACATTAGACCTCCCCACTTACCCTGGCCTCATTAGAGAGTTCTACGGTACCGTCCATCGGGGAGATGGAGGTATCGAGGGCACAATAGCCGGTGTCCCTCTGTTCATTACGGAGGATCTCATTGCCCACATCCTCCACCTTCCACAAGTCGGGGCGGCTCCCACACACCCCGAGGACAGGGTTGAGGCCCTTACGGCCGTACTAGGGCATCCACCTTAGTCCCCCCTAGACGAGGTATCTGCTAGCTCACTTCCGATCGAGGTGCGGATCCTCTTGAGTATATTGTCTAGGTCCATCTTTCCTAAGACAGGGAGATTTGATTTTGTAAATGAGAGAGACCTAGCTCTTATGTTTTATATTCTTCAGGACACCCCAATCAACTTCCCCAAACTCATCTATAGGTATCTGTGTGAGCCCCTAGATAGACCTAGGCTCACCCTCCCATACGGCATGAAATTCACTCTTCTGTTTAGGGAGTACGAGATTCCCATTCTTGAGGAGGAACCCTCCAAGGCATTGCGATGGACAGATCGCATGCGAGCGGGGACCCTACACAGGATGGGGTTTCGGAAGAGAGAGGGGATTTGGGTTAGGAAGTCATCCATCACCACACAGACCACCAGACCTTCCCCCAGTCCTGAACCCGATTCTGACTTTCCCGATGTACCAGACTTTCCATCCACTTCTGCTCCTACCACTTTCGCCGGACCCTCCTCCTCAGCTCCACCCACTCAGCCTATGGAGGTCCGGATCTCGTCTGAGCAGCTCCGGGAGCTGCGGCAGGAGATAGTCCGAGATCTGCTCCAGGAGCTCCGAGGTTCGGTGCCTGCTCCCACTCCTGCACCCGTATCTTCTGAGTTGGTCCCTTCCTTGACAGCCGTGACTGACATGACGGCTCATGTACGGAAAGAGATCTACAATGTCCGGAGTTTGGTCCAGGGTCAGTCCTCCAGTATGAGTGAGGTCACGGGCATCACTCGGAAGATGCGCGATGACATCCGGAAGGACATGAGCACCACCACCCAGGGGGCCGAGCGCTTGTCGAATGTGCTCATCGACAAGCTGGACGCACTTCAGACGTCGGTGACTGAGCTCTCCACTACACATAGCAGAGCCACTTCATCCATCATCACTCAGCTCGGGCATGTCACCGATGCAGTCACCCTCCTCATGGAGCAGAGTAGATTGAGAGGAGGAGCCACATCCTCGAGAGGAGGAGCCACATCCTCGAGAGGAGGAGATACATCCTCGAGGAGACCATAGCTACTTTTTGTGTTTTGTTTTTGACATGTATTGTTTTGCTTTACTTATTGTATTCTCAAATGTATTTACATGCAAATCAATACAATGAGTAGCCATATTTTCTTCAATCCTGTGCCTTTTGATCTATGTTTGATTGTGTGTTCTGATTACCTCCTTTTTGATATGATGACAAAAAGGGGGAGAAATATGTATAAAATATGTAAAAGGGGGAGAAATATGCATAAAATATGTAAAAGGAATCAATGGAAATCAATAAAAAGATAAACTCTTAAAACACACAAATTTGTTCTAAGTGGATTCGGTACCTCGAGGCTCATTATCTCTCTTCTGGGGCTCCTAATGGAGTAATCTCCAGAATCTATTCAAGGGATATTCGGAGATTAGCTGAATCCTACTCAAGAATAAATTGACAGATTTTTTCTCTAAAAACCAAAATTTCAGTTCAAAAACTTCAAAGCATTAAAAGGAAACTCAAAGAATCAAAACAAAGTAGAATGCATATGTTGAGGGGGAGAATCTGAAATTTTAAGAAAGCTAAATCATTAATTATATATAAGCCAAACAATTGAATGCATGATATGAAGGCTTATATAATTCCAAATGAAAGGGGGAGCTTTAACTCCGAAATTTATTGTTTCACTCCTTTCAAGCTTGGATAAATTGAATTACCAGACATTTGAATTCATTTATGGATTTTATTTCATTGTTTATTGTGCAATTCACTTTACATATACTCAATGTTTTGTCATCATCAAAAAGGGGGAGATTATGGAGTGATTGATTAAAACCCTATTTGATTTTGATGAGCTCAAAGCATTTGAGTATATTTCTTGTTTACTAATGAATTCAATTAAGTGTTTTCAGTGAAAATCTTCTCTAAGTGTCTCTAGACTTGGTTCATAATATTTTGGATAAGTTAAGAAGTCAGCTTGAACCAAAGTCTGAGACTCGAGTCGACTCCAGAGTATCACGAGTCGACTCCAAGCGTATCAAGTTCACTGGCACGGGCTCGAGTCGACTCCGGATCAGTACGAGTCGACTCAGACTGAGAACAGACAGACGAACAGAAAGCATCAACTCAAAACCTGTCAGCGAGTCGACTCCTGAAGTGCGCGAGTCGACTCCAATGTTTACCGAGTCGACTCCAGAGAAGTATGAGTCGACTCCAAGGAGCCACAGGCAGAAAAGTCAGAGAGCAGTTTTCGGGTCTGAGATTCGAGTCGACTCCAGTGGAACGCGAGTCGACTCCGATAGTTGGCAGGTCGACTCCAAGGAAAACGAGAGTCGACTCTCAGCGGTACACAAAGAAAAAGTCAGAGGGCAGTTTCTGGACTCTGAGATTCGAGTCGACTCCCGCAATACGCGAGTCGACTCCGAGACTCCGCGACCACAAAGAAGACAGAAGACCAAGTTACTGCCTCTGAGATTCGAGTCGACTCCCAGACAGCTAGAGTCGACTCCAAGGCAGCTTCACATCAAAAAGGCAGAAGACCAAGTTTCGGAAACTGAGAGCCGAGTCGACTCCGAGGAAGTTCGAGTCGACTCCAAGACTGGACGAGCCAAAAAGACAGAAGATAGGGAGTTCTGGCTCTGAGCGCCGAGTCGACTCCCAGGATTGACGAGTCGACTCGAGTGGACCAAATTCAAAAATAGATCCACGGACTCCATGGGATGAGCCGACTCCGAGAAAGCCAAGTCAGCTCCAGAAGTTGGCGAGTCGACTCTGGGTCAAGACGAGTCGACTCCCAGTCGCGAAGGCAACTTTAATTCAAATCTGGAACAGTTGCAGAGTCGACTCCGGAAAAGTATGAGTCGACTCCCGCTACAGACGAGTCGACTCCTGATCGCGCGAGTCGACTCCAACCCACCAACGGACACATTGTCAGACTGTACAGAGTGTGCAGAACGGGCAGAAAAAGCTCTCTAACGGCTAGTTTCCGTGGGGGTTGGTTTAAATAGCCACAGAGGACTGTAGCAAGGCAGAGAACAACCATTCCACTCCAAGTAATCAAGCATTCAATCTCTGCAACCTGTTCTTCAACGAAAAAGAGGGAAGAGCTGCATTAACTGCATTCACCTACATCTTCCCAGCAATTAAAGAAGCCTCCTCCTGCATTCAAGTCGACTACACATTCAAGAGGAGACCCGAAGTTTAAGAAGCCATTCCTCTTCTCCAACTTAAAAGCGTTTGAAGGCTTCTAAACTCTTTTCAGATTATATTGTTTTCCATCTGCTTTTGAGAAGCTTAGTTTTCTGTTTGTCTATTTTATTTACAACTTGTATTTGCTTGGTTCAATCGGGGGATTGAATCAAGGGTATTGAGGTTGGTTGGTGAGCCGAGTGTAAAACCAACGTGTGTAAGGGTTCGATTGTGATCCCGGGAAAACAATCGGGGTGGTTCTAGTCGGTGAGCCTGGGAAAACCGACCGAGTTCGTTGTGAGCTCGTAAAACAACAAGTTTGGTTGTGAGCTTGGAAAACAACCGGCTGTAATCCAAGGGGGTTATAGTGAATTCCCAAGTGAGACTTGGGGAGTGGACGTAGGAGCAAGGGTTAGCTCCGAACCACTATAAAACTTGGTGTTTGTGTTTGATTGTCTCTCTTCTTCTTCCTCTCTTATCACTCACAGCACATAGCATTTAATTAAACAACTTGCAATAGTTTTAATTAGTCATTCACAACGTTTTAAATATCTAAATTATTTTAAAACCCAATTCACCCCCCCCCCCCTCTTGGGTTGTCTATCTGGGCAACAAGATAAACCAGAAGTATTTGTGGCACCTCAGGCTTGGCCATATTGGAGAGGACAGAATGAACAAAATGGAGAAAGATGGGCTTCTTGGCCCATTGACTTCCGAGTCATATCCAGTTTGTGAGTCCTGTCTTCAAGGAAAAATGGCTAGATTACCTTTTGTAGGACATGGGGAGAGGACCGCTGAAATACTTACCCTGGTTCATACTGATGTATGTGGCCCATTTGATGTGTCAGCTAGGGGTCGTTATTCATACTTCATTACCTTTACCGATGACTATTCACGATATGGGTATGTGTATCTTATGAGATACAAATCTGAGTCTTTTGAAAAGTTCAAAGAGTTCAGAAATGAAGTAGAAAAACAGACAAGAAAAACCCTTAAGGTTCTTCGATCAGATCGAGGAGGAGAATACCTTAGTGGGGAATTCCAGGACTATCTCAAGGAGAATGGCATAGTCTCACAATGGACGCTTCCGGGTACACCTCAACTCAACGGGGTGTCAGAAAGGAGGAATCGGACTCTATTGGATATGGTCCGATCCATGATGAGCTTCACAGATCTGCCTATGTTTCTTTGGGGAGATGCCTTATTATCCGCGATTTATTTATTGAATAGAGTTCCCTCTAAATCCGTTCCTACCACACCGTATGAGATATGGCATGGTAAGAAGCCGAGTCTTGGTCATCTCAAGATTTGGGGATGTCCGGCCCATGTCAAAAGAATGCAGGCGGACAAGTTAGAGCCTAGGACCATAAGTGCTCGTTTCATTGGATATCCTAAAGAGTCATTAGGATACAATTTTTACGTCTCAGAGGATCACAATGTGTTTGTGAGCCGACATGTCATCTTCTTGGAAAAACAGTTTATCCTTGATAGAGGCAGTGGGAGGAAAATTGAGCTTGAAGAGAGAGTCTTTGAAAAGCAACAAGTAATGGATCCTATAGAACCTATTCACATAGAGCCAGTACACGTTGTACCTCCTCCACCTCGTAGATCAAGTAGGGTCTCCCATCCTCCTGATAGATACTTAGGTATACTAGTAGAGGATACAGAGAAAATATTCCTCATGGGAGATAGGGAACATATACAAGATCCCAATACCTACAACGAGGCGATATCTGATATCGATTCCGAGAAATGGCTGAAGCCATGAAGTCAGAGATAGACTCCATGTATTCCAACCAAGTTTGGACCTTAGTAGATTCACCAGAAGGTATAGTACCTATTGGATGTAAATGGATCTATAAAAGGAAGATAGGTTCGGATGGAAAGATAGAGACCTATAAGGCAAGGCTAGTAGCGAAAGGGTATAGTCAGCGCGAAGGCATTGACTATCAGGAGACCTTTTCACCTGTAGCCATGCTGAAATCCATTCGAACATTGCTTGCCATTGCAGCATTTCATGATTATGAAATATGGCAGATGGATGTGAAAACTGCTTTCCTGAATGGATATCTTGATGAAGATATCTATATGGAGCAGCCTTTGGGTTTCACTTCCAGTGATGGTGATCACAAGGTCTGCAAGCTGCAAAGGTCCATCTATGGACTAAAGCAGCATCTCGGAGTTGGAACACTCGTGATGACCCAAGGATTGATTTAAAGATTGATTTTGATGATCACAAAACCTTGAAGTATAATTACTAATGTTTGTGTTGCAAGAAGAAAGATATTTATTTTGCTAGAAACATAACAAGTTGGAAGAACACAAGAAGGCCTCCAAGCTCTCAAGAAAAGTTGGAAGAAAGCTACATTTATTGGCCCAAGTCTCAAGTTCAAAGGATTCAAATTGGAGGAGCAAATTCAAAGGAAAATTCAAAAGAATAGTCTTCGAGTCGACTCCTGAAGAACTCGAGTCGGCTCCAATAGCTGGCAAGTTAATTCCTAAGGAAAACAAGGCAAAAGTCAGAGAGCGATTTTCAACCCTGAGTTTCGAGTCGACTCCTGTGGAACGCGAGTCGACTCCGATGGTTTGGCTGGACGACTCCAAAGAAAGCGAGAGTCGAACTCTCAGGTGGCACAACAAAGAAAAAGTCAGAGAGGAGTTTTCGGACTCTGAGATTCGAGTCGACTCCCGAAATACACGAGTCGACTCCGAGACACGCGACCCCAAAGAGACAGAAGGCCATATTTCGGAGGACTGAGAGGCGAGTCGACTCCCAGACAGCTCGAGTCGACTCCCAAGGAAGCGCTCCACCAAAAGACAGAAGGCCAAGTTTCGGAAACTGAGAGCCGAGTCGACTCCAGAGAATTTTGAGTCGACTCCAAGACCAGACAAACCAAAAATATAGAGGATCAGTTTTCGGGCTCTGAGAGCCGAGTCGACTCCAAGAGAATCCGAGTCGACTCGAGGAAGAAAATCAGAAAGAATGTCCTCTGAATTCATGGGATGAGCCGACTCCGAGAATGCCAAGTCAGCTCCAGAAGTTGGCGAGTCGACTCCGGGTCAAGTCGAGTCGACTCCCAGTCGAAGAGGCGACTTTAAATTCAAATTTGGAACAGTGGCCGAGTCGTCTCCAGTAAAGCACGAGTCGACCCCTGCAACAGACGAGTCGACTCCTGATCGCGCGAGTCGACTCCGATCCCAACGGTAATATTGTCAGGAAGTGCAGACTGTGTCCAACGGCTCTATTTTTGTCTCTAACAGCTATATTCTTGTTTCCACGCCATCTAAAGCTATAAAAACAAGAAGAGAGCTAGGGGAGAATTTATGGAAGTGGGAGAGAACATTTAGGGAAGAGATTCCCAAAGAGATTACAAGGAAAATCTCCCATAAGCCGCAAAAGGGCCATCCAAAGCGTAATAGAGAGAAGAAAGAGCATCCAAGAGAATCCCAAAGCCTTCCTCTCCATCCGTGTGCTGCCTCAGTGATCCTCTACTCCGTGCCAAATCAGAAGAGGGTCAAGTAAAGAAGAAGCCGAGCTCCTTCCATCTTCAAAACTCGTTTGAGGGCTTCTCTTTACTCTATTTGTTTATATTGTTATATTTGCTTGTTTAAGAAGCTTTGATTTGTTTTTAAACTTTGTCTTTAATATCTTGTAACTTGATCAATTAAGGGATTGAATCAAGGGGTTAAGGTTTGTTGGTGAGCCAAAGGGAAAACCAACGGTGAGAGGTTGTTGGTGAGCCTAGGTCAAAACCAACGGTGTAAAGGGTTTGATTGTGATCCCGGAAAAACAATCGGAGAGGTTCTAGTCGGTGAGCCTGGGAAAACCGACCGAGGTTCGTTGTGCGCTCGTAAAACAACAAGTTGGGTTGTGAGCTTGTAAACAACCAACTGTAATCTGTAGGATTATAGTGAAATTCCAAGAGGTCTTGGGGAGTGGATGTAGGTGCTGGGGTGCACCGAACCACTATATGTTTGTTGTGTTTGTAATGCTTCTTGTTACTGTCTAACTAACACACTTACTTACTTAGATAAATTTGCTTGCTTAACTCTTATCCGCACATTCTTTAGTTGCAAGCATATTCAATCAAGTCACATTCTATACATCAAACTGTTGCTAAGTTTAACTTTCACTGTGCATCTAATACAACTTAGCATAATTAATCAAAAACTTTTAGAAATAGCTTAAAAGTTTTAAAAGACCCAATTCAACCCCCCCTCTTGGGTTGTATCTACTGGGCAACAAGTGGTATCAGAGCAGGTGCTCTAAGTTTAATCATTGATCTTACGATCAAGAGCCAAAGATCATGACAACTCAAATAGATAGTTTTCTAGGAGAAGGACAATCAATTGATACACCTCCACTATTTAATGGCATAAACTATACACATTGGAAAATACGCATGCGCATTTTTATTCAATCACAAACTATTATTTATGAAAAATCATAATAAATGACCTTCATACACTCTCTCAAACTATTAATGAAAAGGACTTAGCACAATTAAATGCTAATGCTATGACATGTTATATTGTGCTATTCAAGAAACGAAGTTTAATGAAATTTCTGCATGCTTATCTGCTAAGGAGATCTGGGATACTTTAGAAAATATTTATGATAAATCTCAGATTAGGTCACATGTGCTTCAATTACCTACTAACAATGAGACTGCAGAAAAGGTGTTGAATCTCCCACCTCAGTCGAGTCGACTCCAAGTATTCCAGAGTAGACCCTCAAGTTAACCGAGTCAACTCCAATAAGGTCCGAGTCGACTCCGAGGCAAATCAGCTTCCTAAAGACAAAGAAGAAGAGGAAGCAAAGAAGAAAGGAGAAAGAGGTAAAACGCAAGAAAGCCTTGACCAAGAGAAAGTCCAGACAAGGAATTGAAAAGTTAGGAGCAACAATGAACTACAAGAGGTTAACTAACTTATGTCTTATGGTACAAGAAGATAAGTAGAATCTGAATCTAATCTTACACCAAATGACTTTCCTGAAGAATATTTCTTATGATGAACTTTTAAATGCTTTTCATGATTTGTATGGTGAATGTAGAAAATTAGCTAGGAAAAATAAAAATCTTAAAAGCTAAATTTAGAAATTTCAAAAGAAAGAATGTTGCCCAGAGATGGTCACCCAAGAGGGGGGTGAATTGGGTGTTTTAAAACTTTTTGGCTAATTTAAAATAAACACACAAATATATAAACTAAAGCAAAGATAAAATGGATAAGAAAAGACCGCCACAAACAACACGGTTTTATAGTGGTTCGGAGCCTTCACCGCTCCTACATCCACTCCCCAAAGCGCCTTTGGGAATTCTACTATAATCCAAGATTACAGTTACGGTAGTTTTGCGAGTTCACTACCCAACTCGTTGTTTTACACCGGGCTCAAAACAAACCCTAAAATCCCCAATTTCTCTTAGGCTTGGGACGCCTTTCCCTTGTTTCCAAGTCTCTTGACTGGAACAACCACAATAAAAGAGTGTACAACAGAATAAAAAGCTCTAGAAAGCAAATATAGCACTTATGAACAATGAAACCCGGAAGAAATCTTTTTTGCCGTTGGAAAGCGTGGGAAGATGTTTGATTCTTCGATGTGGGACGCGTAGGGTTGGGTTGTGAGCTTTGAATCCCGAGCAGCACGAGAGTGGTTGAAGCTTGAAATCGCTTGTGGGAGACTGAAAAATACTTGATTTCCTTCCTTGAATGCAGCTCACTCCCTTGACTTTTGCTTCTAACTTCTCTCTTGAATGATTTTGCTTTGGGTTGGTAAAGAGTTGTTGAGAACCACTTAAGAGGTCCCTTTTATAGCCCAAAAAGCAAATATAGCCGTTAGAAACAAAAAGAGAAGGATTTGAAATTCAAAACCAAACCTGAAAAGCTGTCAGTCGCGTCCCAGGCGCTCCGGGGACGTCTCCGCTACAACGAGAGACGTCTCGCCTACAGGATTTTACTTTTTACTTTATCTGGGGTCGACTCGGCACTTTACGGGGACGTCTCGGCGTGTTAGCGCTTTTTGAGTGGGGACGACTCCGCTGCTTTGGGGACGACTCCGCTTCTTTATCTCCGAAAATCATGTCCTCTGGAATTCCCTGAGAGAGTCGACTCCGCTCTTTCAGGAGACGTCTCCGCTTGTCTGCACTTTATGCGTGGGGACGACTCCGCTTTCTCAGGGTCGACTCCGCTTCCTTATCACCGAAAAGACCATTCTCTGGAAAAACCCTGAGAGAGCCGTCTCCGCCATCTTGGGGACGACTCGGGAAGTCACCTTTTTACTTGCGGGGACGACTCCGGCGTACAGCGGGGACGTCTCGCGCATATCCCTGAAAACGCCTTTCTGCCGCCACTGAGAGAGTCGACTCCGCTAACGCGGGGACGACTCGGCAGGTGCCGGGGACGTCTCGGCTTGTGCTAGTTCTTCCTGTTTGTGCCAGAGACGTCTCTGAAACTATCAGGAGACGTCTCGGCTATCCCTGAACTTTTTCTTTAGCTCAAAATATTCTTCAATAAATTCATAAAAATTATGGGAACTTGCCTAGACATTTCTTAGCAATATTCTTAATAAAACACATGAATTCCTCAATTAAATAGATAAGATATAATGAAATTTTACTCTAGTGTTTGCATTCAACAAAACCCATTAGGGGGTCAACAATCTCCCCCTTTTTGATGATGACAAAACACTGAGTATATGCAAAATTTGAAAAATAACATATACACAGTATTTGCTCAGTTTTACAATGTGCATTAATTCAGAATATTCAATTTTTAGTTCTTTCCTTATGCATAAGATTGATCTTAATAGCTCTTAAGTAAATTTAGCATATCAACTTAAATTGAATCAAGTTAAAATGAAATATTGATGCTAAATATTAATGAGAGCAAAATTTAGCAATTATCTTAAAGCCAATAAGTATGAATTTTAAATTTGCATTTCATATTCAATAACCATATTCAAAATTCTACTCCCCCTTTCAATATCCATATTCAAAAAATTCTACTCCCCCTTCTTTCAATATCCATATCAAAAAAATTCTACTCCCCCTTCTTTCAATATCCATATTCAAAATTCTACTCCCCTTCCTCTCAATATTCCACTCCCCCTTTTTGTCATCAACAATGAAGGGAACAAATTATCCTTAGGCTGCTTAAAAACTCAATTCATAGTAGAATTCATTCATTTTACTCCCCCTTTGATATTCAGGTTGTGCTCCCCCTGTTTCATATGCTTTGATATAAGTGTGCCAAATTTAAATACTTAATGTATGTTTTGAGATTCTTATGACATATCCAAGAGGCACATTCATATTCACAGAAACCACATCCACAAAATTGACAATGTACACATATTTTTCAAAAGAGATTGTATTCAGTATCATTGTGAACCTTTGGAAGTCAGTACATAGTCAAAAAAAAAGAAAGAAATCATTACAAGTATTGATTTCTAATACAAAAGTGTTTCAAAAAAAGCCTAGGATTTACAAAAAGAAGATCCTACAAGATATCCATCATCGGCGACGTTGCTCATGGGGCTTACTAGTTGTACTTTGTGCATAAGCCTTACAAGCTGCATCTATGAATGCATTGATGGAATCCATGAGGGTCTTGAAGTGATCTCCCTGTGACTTGTGGAATCCTGCCACAAGTGCCTCAAACTCTATAGTTGCCATTTCAATTCTTCCTCTGAGTTGGGCAACTAGGGTGCTCACATTGCCATCTGGCTTTGTTAGCTCTTTAAGACTTTTGGAAATGCTCTTCAAGCTGTCCTTGAGCTCTAATGATCTGATGGTTTGGGTGGCACCCACACCAATTATTTCTTGTGTTGTAGCTGTTAGATATATGCCC